>NC_133770.1:25764105-25781456 GCF_003597395.2 Chelonoidis abingdonii | reverse complement strand
TGACTGGAGTCAGGTGCTCTAACTGGAGTCAGGTGCTCTAATTGGCCACAGGTGTTCTAGTTAATCTAAAGCAAACCTTCCTCCCTTGGCAGGGAAGAAGGCCCCCTGCTAACACTCTTATGCTGCCCTCTGGCCATGCTGTATCACACATATTAATTAGATATATGTGATGATGCAACTGAATTGTAATAATCGCACAAGAGCAGAGTTAAGGCTGTGCATTCAGCCTTACTGCTGGTATTTCCTGACTTGAGTGCTTAATCAAACATCATTAATGCCATTATTATTATTTGCATGTAATTGTCTAGTAAGTCTAGATGCCAGCTGGCAGAAAGTATTTTAATTTCACCCCTTTCTCCAACACTGTTGAACTAGTGGCTGTCAATGAGCGCACTTATATACTGTACATACTTAAGAAAAACGTGTTGCTCCTTTATATTGTTTAGAAGGCATTTTATATCTAATAGAGATATTATTTTGTATAATTCCAATTCTAGTTAAAAATGCAGTGGTTTATATACTGATTCGTTTCACCAGTGTTTCACTGTAGTTATGTAACTCATTAAAATGGTAATAACAATAGAAGAATCATTCAATTTATGCCCCTGTTTTATACCTGAACAAAAAACACTTGACATGGCAGTCACATCTACTGGAACCTTTTCATTCCTGCTAAAATCATTTAGAGGTATTCTTAACTTAGCCAAATAGCTGGGATGTGCAAGTAAGGCAAGGCCTGCTTCTGTCTAGAAGTAGCATTCGGTGGGTGATAAGAGCAGCTACCCATTCTGAAGGTATGGCTACACTTGGAATTTCAAAGCGCTGCCGTGGCAGCGCTTTGAAGTGTGAGTGTGGTCGGAGCGGCAGCGCTGGGAGGTCTCCCAGCACTGCACGTAAACCACAGCTTTTATAGCACTGTATCTTGCAGCGCTCAGGGGGGTGTACTTTCACACCCCTGAGCGCGAAAGTTGCAGCGCTGTAAAGTGTGAGTGTAGCCAAGGCCTGAGTGGGAAAGAGAATCCTTAAAGCACAATGAGGAATGCCTCATAGAAAACCCAGTCCTCCATGGCCAGCTGACCCCGTCGCCACTGAAACATTGTCACTGCATTTTTCACATTCTCACTCAAAAACTTATTGGATTTCTAAAAGTTGTATTGGACAATATCAAATACATACTAATTTGTATTACAGGAATGCCTACAGGCCCCAACTGAGATCAGGGTTGCATTTAAATTCCATTCATACCCATAGTAAGAGCCAGGCCCTGCCCTGAAGCATCTACAATCTAAACAGACAATGGGTGTTAGAACAAGGACATTATTCCCATTTTGTAGATGGAAAACTGAGGCACAAAAATTAATAAACTTGCCCAAGGTCACAGAGATACAATCCAATGCCTTAACTGCAGCTGAGAGGCAGATGCATGATCACAGACTACTCTTCACTAGCACATCCGCTCCCTGTGGCTTCTCTCCTGCCCCCCAACTGTCGTCTCAAAAATGAGATTATCACTTACTTTGAAGACTTGTAACAAGCTACATGAGTACATCCACATGATGAATTAAAAAACAATTCATGGCCCACAATCCCTTGCAGAGGACACTTCAACTATTTGGAAATCCAGGTGCTTGAAGCTGCTGTCTCTATTTTCTGTGCCTCTGAGAGATTAATTATCATCTATTCACAATCAATAATTAAATTAAACTACAATGGAGTTATTTTGCATCACATCTTTCATACATACTTTTCTCCAAATGCTTTACACATTGTAGATTCAATTACAGAGTAGAGTTGGTACAATAATTATATACAAATGTTTTTCTCTGTGAATTTGATGTTTTTAAAAATTGTAAAATACTTTTTCATAACTTGGCTATCTCTGACAGATATTGAACCATGAAATTGTAGCAGGAGAGAGAAAATGAGGGATAGTCATGGGGATTTTCAGCTGAGGTGTGAGTTGAGGGAGAGTCAGTAAGACAGATGAATAAAGCAGAGATTTTTTCTGACAACAGGAGCTGCAGTGGAGAAACTGTCACCAGCAATGGTGAGATTTTGCAGAAGGACGGAAGAATCTATATTACTAGATGAGTGGAATGACTAGGGAGGGGAGTAGAGAGAGTCAAATTCCATGACATAGATTGGAGGAAGATGTAATTTTTAATTGGATCCTGAAATGAAAAGAGCTAGTAGAATTTCCCAAGATGAGGAGTGATGTGGTTGTGAGCTTTTGAACATGAGGAAAGGCAGAGAACAGCAGTCTACACATGCAGAACAGCTAGTAATTAGGCAAGTCATGGAGAAAGAAATTGTACTAGTCAAGGTAGAAAGAGATGAAGGCATGTATGAGAAATTCAGACGAAGTAGAGTCAAGGTGGTTGCATTGGTGATGCAAACAGAATTGTTCTATAAAAGCACGCGGGAAGTAGAGCATAGTGCTTTGTTTTGCTTCTTGAGTAATTCTAGAACATTCTGCTCTTAGTGATGAGAAGGTAAATGCTGAGAAACTGGTTCATTTGGAGAGAGTTCGGAGTCCCATCATGGTACAACGCTGCAGTGGAGTCGAAGGCAATCAGGTGAAACAGAAACTTACTTAATATTAGTGAAGAAAAAAGCTTTCCTACCTTAACATCAGAGAGAGAGAATCTGAATGGCTGACGCGGAACTGTTTATTGGCCTTTCTCTTTCTAGAATATGATCCTGCATGGGGTACAAATTTAATTCCAATAATAATAATTAACATTTACATAATGCATTAGATGTTGAAACACTGTACAAACATTGGGCCCATTGTGCCTGGTGTAACTCCAGTGACTTCCACAGAGATACAGAAGGTATGAATTTGATCCAAGAAGTAATCTTAAGTCTACAGGTTATTGCTGGTGTTTTGGGTTTTTGTGGTAGTTAGGCCCTGGGACAGCAGAGAAGGTTCAAAATATGTTTTGTCCTTTGGGATGAATTGGTTTGGACAAACTGTTCCTCAAAGCTCTTAAAAATGAGATTAAGGAGTGGAGGATAGAGGTTTTTATCCGTAATGGGGGAAATATTCAACGACACAGATGGGAGTTAGACACCTGACTTGCATTGAATTTCAATGACAGTTATTCACCTAATTGCCTTTTATGCCTTTGACAACCTCCTCTGTTGTATTTATCTTGAGTACAACTGGATGTACCTGGGAAAACATCCCCAGTAAGGAAATGTGGTCTCTTTTGGGGAGCCTAAGCTGGTCGGGTTTCAAGGTTGGGCTAAGTATAGTTAAAGCTAGAGAATCGCCCAGTGGAAATTATATGCGTTTTTAACAGGCTGTATTGCTTTGGTATGTCTTGGGAAAACTTTTATTCTCTTCCTAATAAAACTAAGTAAGGGCCCAAACCTAAAAGGTGCTAAGCCTGACTTACTTGGGAATTGAAGGGTGCTCAGGACCTCAACGGAGATGCTCAACACCTTGTAGAATTGGGGCTTAAAGCTAGAAAGCCCTTTTATGTGATTTGCTATGCCTGTTCTGTTTCTCTGCCACAGTCGCTAGTCTGGCCCCAGGCTTCTCTTACACACCAAAGGAGGGGAGAAATTACTTTCTGAACAGGCAATGATGCAGTGATCTTGCTCTGAATGTCACCTAATGCATCAACCACTTTGTAGCTTCTCATGCATGGCTCAGTTTACACTGCCCACAGGCTTAGTGGCAGAATTTTTTGCCATTTCTTAGGGGACTCATTCTTCATGGCAAGCCTAATGAGCACTTTCAGGCTAGTGATGATGAAGTGGGAGCCCAAGGAGCCAGCCTGCAGAGCTTGGCTTACGAGCATTCAGCTCTTTGCGACCAGGTCACTCCAGCTCTCACACTGACGGAATATTCACAATGCTCTCTTCTGACACGAAAATACAAAAATACTTACCAGCCATGGTATCGCACTGGTGATTTTTAGATAATGGATTAGTAAGTCATTAACATAAAGCAACATATATGCTCCATCAGTTGATGTACCATGTACCTGATATACCATGTTCCAGTTGGATGTCAGCACTTCAGAGGAATGCCTGTGTTCTGCTACGGAATGGAGGCTGGAACAAAACCCAATAACAAAAGGGTTAAAGAATGACTGACTAATTTTATTCAAAACAATGGATGAAGAAGCAGTTGTACTTGCTCTATACATTTAGGTGTGTGTTGCACTGGCGTGTAAGGGAATACAGTGCAGATCGGTATGCTGTGGCTAGAAGAATATGATGTGAAAGAGAACCTGTGAGATGAGAGAGCCTTACTATGACTAACCAAGCCTGTTCATGAATAAAAGCGGAGTGAGCATCCAAGGAGGTGTGCTATATACATGCATATGGAGGAGGGCAGGAGCCTTTGTTTGCTCATTCTCTCTCCCATGTCCTATGACACTCCTGTGTGCCTCCACAGTGTGCTCCCTGGTTGGAGAATGCCAGAATAATTCATGCTCCTATACTCACAATAATGGAATTCAGTTAATTCCCTATGGTAGCTGAAGGATCCAGAATGTAGACAGGCTCCATCACTTTCTTTTGTCCCAAGGTGCTAATCTACTATGTAATCTATTTCCACATCTCATCCATCATATAAATGAAATGTGGAACAGCCCCATGTTTCTTCAGGAGGCTATTAGACTGCTAAGGCAAATATTTCAGACGTGATTAGATTAAGTATGTATACATGGACCTCAGATTACAAATGTACTCTTCACTTTACTTTTAACTTTGAATGTAGAGAAACCTGATGGACCATCATCAGTGATGAACAGAAGCCTCTTAAAAATATTACGCAGCATTCTCACGAGGCCTGACATAGTAAGGTCACTAAGATGGTACAGTAATGCTGCTGTGTCAGTATTTCTACTTACTTCTATTTTCAGGGGCTTATAAATCTCTGATTTAAAAAAATAATTCTCTGAGCTGACACTTGGTAGGCAAAGTTTTGTGTGAAATATAAGTGTTGGTTTCAGTTTAAATATTTTTTTTGTAGTTTCCAATATTTTTTTAATTATCTCAGGCAAAAAAAGAACAAACAGTTAAACAATACTTTCAACTTAGCAGGCTAAGGGATAAATGTTAGGGCTCAGTTCTGAGAAACTTTACTGATGGGGGAGCTGTCATTATTTTTGTGAAGACTAAGCTGTGATGGAACAATTTGTGAGTATGAGGAAGAGTTTTCAGGATCCAGCCCTAAGTTAATGTGCTGATCATCTCCTGCAAGGTCCCGGTGGTCTTCAGCTGTCGCTGAAGCCATAGTTGAACCCCTTCCTGTTTAAGACGTTGGGAGTTGAGCACCTCCTGCATGATTGGTCCTTATATTAGAATGGTACAGCTTTCTGTTATTAAAACGTGTTTTATTAAAAACAAAGGTTTAAAAATGTCTGTGGAACATGTAAAGTCTCCCTTCGTCGTTAAAGGACACAGTCTTTTGGGGTACTGAGTGCACTCAACCTTCCACTAAATTCAGTGAGAGCTGAGGTTCCAATTCAGCAAGGCTCGTAAGTGGCTTTAATGATATGCCAAAATCCACCCCCGTTCAGTATGGCACTTAAAGGCTGCTTAGTGCTTTGCAGAATTTAGCCCAAAGTTTTCAAACTCCATGGGTTCAATTTCATTGAAGTATGGAGATCCCAACTTACTTAAGGATCTCCCATAGATTTTAGATTTAGATTCAGTAGTTCCTTCAGTCTTCTCTGCACAGGTATATTTACCAATATAATTGTACTGCTATAGAGATTAATTTTGCTAGCTAGCTAAATAAATACATTTTTTGCTAGCAAGCAAGCAAATATATTTGGGCTTGCCACAGACTTGCTTTAAAACAACGTCTATTCTTTGATGCAGGGCTGCTTCTCATCACTTTCAATATATGCACTCCATGCAACTCTCATAGTAGAGCTAAAAGCACAACAGATTTGTAGGCAAGAGTGATGAGTGAATGGAATTAATATAGAGCAGAGTACAATTAACTTAATAAAATAATATCCAGATACAGTACCTTATAAAACAAAACTGAATTTTCCATAAGAACTAGAAATGGCATTTTCTAAAAACCTAGAGGATGTCATTTTCCTAAACACAATTAAATGTGTTTGCTAAAGTAACTGAATGTAGCAAAACGTGAGGTGGCAATTCTCTTTTTTGGAGGTATCTACTCTGATTCCAACATATTAACTATCCAGTTCCTATTGGGTAGTGTGCATATGTCCAATTTGTGGGGTTTTTTAAACTAGTTCTGGGTATGTTTGCAAGAGGATAATATGCTTTTTCTGCTTGACCATATATTGTTTCTGTGCAAACTGACAGATGCCACACACTGGTACAGATTCCGATATTCAATGTCACAATTAATTATGCATAAGGAAAAAAATGTGCAGACTTTTGGCTAAGTGTTGAAAATTCCTGTAAGCCGTTTTTATGGTATTGAGCAAGCATGCAACTGCCAAAAGTAGTTCTGTAATATATACAAATATTTAGTGCATTTTATATTACTTGATTATGCAGGTACTGTGTCTCTCCTTTCCCCACCCGCACTGTTCTTTTCGAGTGGCATCTTTAAGACCAATTATTCTCTATCATTATTGCCTGCAGGAAATCTGTCTTACATTCCCCCACTGTAGAAATAATCAGCAGTAACTATGCAATATTAAGCTGCTACCTTTTTAATGAGCTAAGCAACATAACCACTAATTTATGGTAACTTCCCATGTGACAATAAAAATACATTAATTTTTATTTTTAATAAAGGCAATACCAAAATTGTTCCTTTTATAATTTATTATAATACTAATTAACATTAAATTGCCCTTACTGTAAATATATTTCCACCTCCTCATTGACTCTATTCATTACACATTATTTAAATAAACACCTAGACCAATATCCTTCCCATATTATCAATATAGATAGCATTTTAATAACATTCAGCGTTCTTAAAAACACTCATTAAAAATCTGCAACAACCAGTTATGGACATAACCTAACCTTGGGTCACATCCTTACTAACTTCAGTTTTCTTACTCTAGCCTTATTCTTACATCTTTCTCTATCCAATGTATCAGTTTCTCACACTCGCAAGCTCAGTTTGCAGTACTCCTCTACACTTAGGCCCAACTCCTAATTTCTATTTAACATAGGCTACAGATTTAGGCTTCTAAGTTACCTAGGTAATCTTAAAATTTCCCCCACTATGTCCACTCTATAACTTGTTCTTTAACACATACTTTGAGGGCAAGATTTAAAAAAAATGGGTGACTAAAGTTAGACTTCTAAATTTAGGCTTCAAAATAAGTTGACCAGATTTTCAAATATTCTAAGTCAGTAGTTCCCAGACCTTTTACTAACACAATCCACCAACTGCTTTTTGTCTCTGTGACCTAGCACTGGCACTGCAATCCCAGCCCAGTGCCCAGGGGAGATCCCCTGAGGCTGGGACTGGAGAAAGAGCCTGTCCCACATTCACCCCACAGTTGTGGCTGCTGTCCTGAGGTGCTGAGCCCAGCTCCCCATCCTGGGTATTGTGACCTGGCACAATGGGTTGCAGCACTACTTAGGTTTAGTCCAGTTCCCACACTAGGCCAAACCCGAGTGGCTCTGTGATCCTGTGCACAACACCTGGAGTGGAGAGCTGGGCTCAGCCCCATGGGACAGGAGCTACTGCTATGGAGCAAGTGCAGGTTGGGCTCACTCTCCAGCCCCCACATCCAGGGCCTCCCCCAAAACTGGGCCTGTGAAAATGCATGTTTGCCTAAGCCAGGACCCAGTGGTGGGTTAATTTGGCCCTGGATGTGGCCACCCACCCTCTGGTTGGGACCCACCATTTGGGAAACAATGTTATAAGTAGTTGGTAGCTCCCACCGAAGTCAGCACCTTTTGAAAATCAGGTCATTTTTCTTGAAGTCTAAATAAAAAGAATTTAGGAGCTCAACACTCCCCTTACCGCCCCCCTCCACACCACCACCACCACCCTTTTTAGATAATCATACCCTAATAACTTTTCAACACTAACTTCCAACACGCTAAACTTTCACCCAAAAGCAGTCTGACTCCCTACCCTTCTCCCCACCATAAAGTTGGACATTTGCTCTCTTAGGAGGTCTTGACACAAAATACAAGTACAGCTGCAAATGTAAAATTCAGTGAAGAACATCTTAAAAAAAATCCTAAACAATAATTCAGTTTACAGGTCTCTTAATGCAGGCCTACAGTAGAATACTAAGTTCTCACACTTTATCATTCCACTGGTAGCACATGCTATAGCATATTAGCTTCTTGAACATAAACTAGCAAGAAAAATCTTTATACCTTGAAACAATGGAAACAAAATTCTCAACACTTTTTTGTCAATTTGTGTACCTTGGAAATTCCATTAAGGCTTTCACACAAATCTGTTCTGTTTAGTCCTGCCAATACCCACTTTAAAATGCCTATGACTACACAATAAGCTGTGATAATACACAACCGTCTATATGATAGACTGCAGTAATTCCAACCATGATATCCACCATCTCACACTCCCATGAGATTTCATTTTCATCTTTGCTAATGCTACTAGAAATAATGGGCATAAATCCTGAACTCTCAAAGCAAGCACAAATCCAGGTGAACTCTATGGTAGTTTTGACTACATTAGGACTCATCTTCCCAATATATTCCTACAACAGATGAACAATAAACCTCATCATTTGACTTCCAGTCACGTGGTCTCGTCAATTACTGAGACTCTTTAGGGGAAAGGCTATCTCTGTTTTAACAAATGATGAGATTGATGTATAGAGAGCTTAAAGGGCCATATTAACTTACAATTTTCATCCTTTTAAAAGTTCCTTTAAGAATTGTAAAGAAGTTACTTTTGGGTACTATGCCTGCCCCTTGGTGACCCTAATAAATTTTGTAGTTTTTAACAATTGCATCGAGACTACATAAACTGCTGTCAAATACCCCATTGAACAAATTGAAAAGATTTCAGAGATTCTCAAACCTCATTGCACCTCGACCCCCTTGTGACAACAAAAATTACTACACAACACCCACAGTGGGGACCGAAGCTTGAGGACAGCTGAGCCCTGCCGCCCCATGCTGGGGCCCAAAGCCCAATAACTTCAGCCCCCAGGTGAGGGGCTTGTATCCTGAGCCCTGGGCAGCAGGGCCCAGGCTTTGGCCTCAGCCCTGGGCCTCAGCCAGTTTAATGCCAGCCCTAGTGACCCCATTAAAACAGGGTCACGACCTGTGGTCCCTCTAAGCTGCACAGTTGCATGGCTGCCCAGGAGTGAATCAAGTGCTGTGCACTTGATTAGCAAAGCTGCGCATGGTGGCACATGTGCAGGTGCCCCTCCCCCCACTGCTCTGCAGCCGGGTTGCTCCTGTCCTCTGCCCCGGAGCCCTGGCCAGCTGCTCCCGGGACCCTCCTGCTTGCTGTGCCGAGCAGGGTGTGTGGTTTAATGTCAGGGTGTCCCACCCCCAACTCTCCCTGTCCATGTGCCCCATCTCCACAGAGCCGGGGGGGTGGAGGGGGAGAACGAACACAGGGCTCAGGAGCAGGAGATCTCAGCTACTGCAATCTGAGCCTTCTGGTGTGAGTGCTTAAAGAGACAGTGCATGGTCTCTCATGGACTTCCCCACCAGCCAGCACACACACACTCTCTCATACACATACACATAGTGGCTCTCATACACACACACACTGTGTCTGTGTCTCACTCACACACTGTCTCTGACACGCTCACCTCCCAACACATTCATTGTTTCTACTGATGGTGCACATCTGCACATTACCTCGGTACTGGTGCACATAATAAAATTCATTCCATGCATGGATGGAAAAAATTAGAGGGAACATTGGTCACAACCCACTTTGGGGTTCCAACCTACAGGTTGAGAACCACTGGATTAGTGAAAGCAAATTTTCTCTAATCGTTCAGTTATAATGTATCAGGAATTACTTGTAACAATACTAGACAACATTTTCAGTTAGAACAGTAAAATTTGTTTTTTCAGTTGATGAGGACACTGCAAGTGACGTAATAAAGATTCCTCACGAAGTCGAGAACAAAACCTCAATCTCCTGATGCTGCAGCCCTGGCTGGTAGGCATGAGACCGCCCTTTCCATCTGACAGGAATGAAGGGGTAGATTAAGGACAGAATTTAAACTTTTCCCCTGAAATCCTATTCTTATGTCCCTCTAAGTCCAACCCTTAGCATTATTTGAACCTAGTATTTTGCAGTTTAAGTGATACTGCACTGTAGTGTGCCAGCACAGTGTCCTTTAATGGATACAACATTGAAAGAAATTGACTCCATTAAACTGAAGTACAGCCTTTTAATTCCCTTTGGTTGTGAGCGTTCACTTATCACTATCTCACAGCATCCTGCGTCCAAATCAAACCTGCCAGTTGCTTAGAGCTCTAGTTGTATTTAATTTAGTTAGTAAAAAAAAAAAAAGACACCTCGACTTTTCCCTCCCAATTGCAGACAGGTTCCTTTCAGGCAATGCTGAGTAGGCGTGTTTTCTTCTGACATGAAAGGGCAGTCAATTTGTAAGGGGGAACATTAAATTTAGGACGCTTAGTTTGTATGACTGAAAGCAAAATGAGGGTGGAGAGGCAAGGATCTGACATAGAAATGTCAGTATATACAGCATAAAGCTGGTCATAATTCACCTGTGCATGTGTGCATGTACTCTAGCAGAAGCAATACAGATATTGTCGATTAAAAGCAATTAATAATTTTCCAACACTGAGTTAACTGTTAAGGTGTACTGGGTTTTAGCATTTTCTTTTTCTGGAAAAGTCAGGTTTTCTCTTCTCCTCTTCCTTGGCCAAAGTTCTAAATCTGAAAAACACACGGTGAGAATTTTCAGACTGGAACACGAGGGATCTGGGTTTGATTCCTGGCTTTGCCTCAGAGTTTCTTGACCTAGAGCAGGGATCGGCAACCTTTGGCACGTGGCCAGGCACGGTAAGCACCCTGGTGGGCCGAGCTGGTTTGTTTACCTGCCATGTCCGCAGGTTCAGCGGATCGCAGTTAATGGGAGCCGCAATCGGCCAAAACTGAGGATGCAGCAGGTAAACAAACCAGCCCAGCCCGCCAGGGTACTCACCCTGGCTGGCCAGTGCCAAAGGTTACTGATCTCTGACCTAGAGCAAATCGTTTAATTCATGTCCCAGCTTTCCTTCTGTAAACTAGAATGGAGGAAAGGGAGGCATTATTTATCCCTTTCTTAGTCTTCTCTATTACGATTGTAAACTCTTCGGAGTAAGGACCTGTAAGTGCAATGCCTAGCATCTTGGAGTCTCCACATGCTGCTGTAATTCAAATAACTCAACTGTGAGATCTATTTTCCCCTTAGTCTGCTTGCATGGTCACCATTAACAATGAGTAAATTAGGCACATTTACAGAGGAGGGAGGAATAGGTCCTTCAGATCTCAGACACCCCAGGAGAGGATTGCAGTAGGCATTTAACAGAGGAAACAGCAGGCTATATGTTTAAATAAGGGAAGATCGACAATGCTGCAGGGGAGCAGTTATGGCTTGTCACCTTGAGATAACCAGATAAGTGGTGGTGGTCTAGTATAGGAAGGATAGAAGGATCTTGAGGAAGTTCGGCCTTCCCAGATCTGTACTCCAAAGCCTGGCACTCTACCATGCCTTTGGGAGCAGTGGAACAGAGCATTTGCATGGGAGATCATCTCCATGGTGGAATTCAGCACCAGTGCAGAGGTCTATGCATTATTTAACTCCTCTTAAGCCCTCAAAGGAAACAGTGCATGCATATAGGATTTAAGTGCATAAGCTTTGTGCTGGGTCTTGGCCTGGGTGAAAGTTTCACCTTGTGAATATACTGCAGATGCAAAATGCCAGACTAGTAGCTCTTCATACTGGAGTCCTGTCTTCACCCAGACAACAGAGAGAATGCAGCCAGCAGCAGTTCAAGGATCCCCTGTCTCTCCCCAATCAACTGGCTTAGTGCTCTCATGCAGAGATCACCTCCAACAATGAGAATCTAGATCAGTCTTTCTGACCACTCTTTTTTCGCCCTCTCTGCTGAGATGCCAACAAGGAAGGAAGTTAATACCAGTATAGTGATTTCCCCCTACCTACATACGGGCTGTGAAGCATGCTGCTGTTCTAGCAAAACTTACAAATCCTTAAAAATAACTAGTTTGGTAGTTCTCAGAGGCCCCAGTTGAGAGCAAGGCCCCGTTCTGCTAGGTGCTGTACATACACATAGTAGGAGACAGTTTCAGGCCCAATTTACTGTCTAAATAGTCAAGGCAGACAAAGACTGGGAGAAAAGAAGTATTGTTCTCATTTTAAACATGGGGAACTGAGGCACAGAGAGAGTCGCCTTGCCCAGGGTCACACAGGAAGTTTGTGGCAGAACCATGGAACTGAATTTAGGTCCTCACTCCTCCCCTTCTTCCCCAGTGCCTCTTGCATGCTGCTGAACAGCTCATCACCGGAGGTCAGGAGGCACTGAGGAGGAGCTGATTGACCGGGTCCGCTGGCAGGTGGGAGGTGTTTGGGGAGGAGCTGATCTAGAGGCTGCCAGTGGGTGCTGAGCACCCACTATTTTTTCCCCATGGGTGCTCCAGCCCCAGAGCACCCCTGGAGTTGGCACTTCTGGTGCTGAGAATTAGAGACTTGTTCTACCTATTACCTGGGATGGCTCCCCAAATTATCTGATTAGGTTTCAGATGCCTCACAAGCCCTTGGGATAATCAGCATTCTACCAAGTAAGGGTGGAAAAATTCAGACTGCAGTTTTGATGGATGAGGACAGAAAACATTAAAGAAATTATACACACCAACACTCTGTTTGGCATGGACTCTTTCTTTCCCCACGATTGATTTGCAATGGTGTCTTGTAATTTATTCATGCAAGGAAACTATGATGGATGATGTAAATTATTCTGTGTTTCCCTTTTGACTTAAATAATAATTGTCACTATCTCAGGGCAGTGTGGAACTATAGGCATAAGACAATATGCTGCATTGTGTTGTAAATTGGGGGGGGGGGGTTTGAGGAAAAGGCAGTTGGGAAAGAAAAGTTCACTATTGAGCAAGGAGCTCCTCCTGAAGGAGTGAAAATGTTAGTTTAAGAAAATTATTTGCCCCCCATATGTTAAATCTGTATGTTTTGGAGAGATGATATCAAATGCACATTAAAATAAAAGATGATCAAATTTAGACTCCAGTGGTCCTAATTCAAGCTTTAGTTCATTGCAAGAAATTGAAAATCCATGGATTTGATTTTGAAAATACCAGTTTTGGAATAAAACCATGTTTCCTAAGGCTATCTGCTCTGCAGCTCACTAGGGACGAAGGTTTAGGAATAAAATTAAGAATAGGAAAATAGAATATAAAACAACACAGAGACAACCACTCTGTATCTTACTCCACGCCCAATTCATCCTGGGTATAAACCAGCTCTCTGCAGTGGTTACACCAATGATGAATTTGTCCCATTACATACCACAAATGACATACATTTATCTTATTTCTAAGGAACCATTTCCAAACACCGTGTTTTATGATGTACAAATAATAATAAGAGTAGCACCTCAAGTTTCCAGCAGTGATCCCATTATGCCAGTCACTGTATGCACATACAATAAGAATCCCTGCTCCAAAGAGTTTACAATCTAAATTGACAAGACAGGAGGAAAGAAGTATTGTTAATAGGAGAGTGAGGCACTGAGGGATTAAGTGATGTGCCCAGGTTCAAATAAGAAGTCTATGGTACAGCTAGGATTTGAACCCATATCTCCTGAATCCCCTTCCAGGGTCTTAACCCAAGATTAGCCTTTGTCTCTGATTGGACTCTGACATCATATGGTCCCAAGGAGAGCCAGGGAAGAACGTGCTATAGGCTCATAGTGCTTCCTCAAGCTAAAGCTTCTTCCTAAAGCTACATAAATACTCATTCTCTGTGAACATCTACTCCTAGGATACTTGTCCAACTTCAGATTTTAATATAGCAGATTATATTGTATGTTTCATAGGACAGTGTTTTGGACTGCAAATCTTTCATGCATACTCCAAGCAAAATGTGGTCTCTGGATGGGCGTAGGTACGAGACTAGCTCGGGTTCCTTCATTTTGGTTTGTCGTGAAACTTGTCGTTTGGTACGCCAAACAAGTCAATGTGCATAACCCTGACACTGAGGAAGTTCATCCAAACCCATGCATGTTTGAGATGGCTCTATTACTTCCCACTGCTCTATTGGTCAGATAGCTGATGAGTTGATGATCCTCTCCATCACCTATGTCTCTGTTACTCAAAGCATCAATGGCACTAAGATTCTCATTTTCCTTCCTTACTGCCCACAACCCTTTCAAGTGACCTAAAGATTCAATTGCTACTGCCACCGAGCACAGATCCAGTAGCCTAGAAATTTACTCTCACTGCAGCAATCTACCAAAGGCTCCACCGTGTCAGCCTGACTTGCTCATTCAAGGCATTTCTTAATTTATCACGTTGTCCTCTGCGGGGGCTACCAGTAATGGCTTTTCAACCCAGTGCCACTGCTGTTGAAATGGGCTTTATGCTGAGTCACAAGAGCAAATGACCTTACCTACAAGACCCAGGTAGAGAACTGAAGTGCTTTGAGGGATCTATAACAAGGAAGAAGATAAAATTAAAATACGTTTTAATGTTTTTGGCTGAAGCAGTGCCTCAGGTGCCCAAAAAACAGAACTGCAGCTGTTTTAGAAGAAGCTGCCTGTCAGCTAGGAAATGGACGTTGTTACTGCTGCTACTCATGGAACAAAGAAAGCCCTCTGAGAATCATAGTATGTGTTGGGAGGGGGGACACAGGAATTAAGGGGAAGAGGCAAAATTCTTCATATACTCCCTGACTACCTATAATATCCAGAATCACTGTCTGTGATATGAAAGGTCCCTTTGGCCCAATTCTAAGGGCCAATTTACCAGACTCCAACATGTGAAAGAAAAATCCATGTTCCAATGCCTAATCTGTGCCATGAAAACAGAGTGCCTACTAACAAAAATACACCAAAATTGTCTATAATAACAACATAGAAATGGACTGTAAAACCACTAATGATTTATGGGGAACCTATTCTTATGCTAGTGCAGAAAATATGCATATACTTTTACAGTAATCAGCACACACTGTGGATTTCCCGTAGTACCTGCAAACTGCTCAAGCTGATTAGCACAAAATTTAATTTGTGCTAATCAGCTCGAGGCGAGGGGAACGCAAAATTAGCTTGACATTTTAATTTTGCATTTTTGCAGCAATGCCCAATTTGGCTAACTCTGCTAGACCAATTTTATATATGTGGGATGTGGAGTGTGTGTGTGTGTTTCAGTTGTCTCAAATAGAAGTACCATGCTGTGAGATGTTTCCACTTTTCCTTTCTATTAGAGGCAATCCTTTCTCGTGTCTCATATTTAAAGTATCGTGCTTTCTTTTAGCTACAGTCTGCTGAGGGTGCTAATGTTTAGTGACAGTTACTCAGTACTAATGATCACCTTTGGGGATTTTCAGAGTGCTTGCTTCTTGCTGGTCATTGGTGAAATGTAATCAATAAATCTGCCAGACATGCTTTTCATGTTGCCTTTTCTGTTGGAATTGAATGAGCACCACTATTAACGATTTGTGATGGAGTCCCCTTCCCACCAGAAGTGATCCCGTATGGGAAAAATGCCAGTTAAATTGATCTATGAAACATGTTGTAAAATGGTAAATAAATGAAGGGGAAACAAATGAGTATTACTTACCTTGGGGTTGTCCCTGGGTGTAATACTTGCCTTAAAGGAGGAAGGAATAAAACTTGTTTTAAAAAGAGCTGTTCCAGCTTTTTTTCCTTTGCTTTTTCCTTTTCTGTTGAGTTGTTCCAATCTGTGTGTCTCTCTTTCTAACTCATACCAATACACAGTTGAGATATTTTCAATTTTTGTATTCCAGCAGTATGTATGCACATTTTTCATTTAGAAAAGAAAGAAGCTTCCATGTGTTTTCTCTGTAAGTGAGCACTGTAAGAATGTCTTCTGTCTTTATTGTGTTAGCAATTAAGAGTTAAAAGTAAACCATATGTGATTTTTCATCTGTCAGTTCATTATATAAATTACTGTACCTAGTAAACTGACATTTATTTTTAATTATTGATTAGAACAGTAATTTTCCAACCTTCTGACATCAAGTAATAAGCAACATTTAGTCAGATGCCAAATGGCTTTCTAGAAGTGAGTGTACTGTGCCTAGGATTAAAGCATTATTAACTTTGGGTCAGATCCTGAAAAGAGCCACGTACTCACTACTCCCATGAGAAGTTAATTTTGTCTTCAAATGTCAGTAGGCGTTAAGGGAGCTCAACAGTCAGAAGAATGGGTCCTTATTTATGTGTTAATATGCCATCTAATTTCAGTTTTGCTTCAGCTTATGTTTCAATGCTGAGGAGCAAAGGCTAGATGCATCTTCTGCTATCCTCTTGCTGCAACGGGAGGAGACAGCCTGCATATATGTCCTTGTAACACCCAGGCAAACAGGCTTCAATAATTTTAATGACACATATGGTTTCAGCCCATTGATTTGTTTACTCTACTGCTTCTTTGGTTCATAAATGGTAGACAGGAAAGGCCATGTCCTTGTGTAATTAATTAGACTCTTTAAGGGTTAAACCTGTTAAAAGTCTGATTTCTACAACTAAATCCAAATGTCAAAAGTAGTTAAACTTGAAGAAATCATGATTTTAAAAAATTTCCCCATGTGGCCAGCCACCATCTTACCTTGATTGATTGTTGCTGATGCTACACCCTGGACAATCAGAAGAAAATTGACTCATATATTCAATGATGCTTTCAACCAGCTTCCTAATAAAAAGCTTTCAAATGGCTTTTTAGCATCTCTCTCCCCCATAATAGCAAAGAATCCATTTGGAGTGTCTGGCTCTTGTAGGTTATTGCAGATCCTGCATGAAGCAACATGCATTGGAGATGTCTGCTAATTTGAATTAGAAATATGTATCTAGGCCCTGATCTGGCAAAGATTTACATACATGAGTAACTTTACACACTGTTACTAGTACCATCGACTTAATGGAACTATTCTCAGTGCATTAATTTAGAAACGTGCATAAATCTTTCAAGGATCCACTCTTTAGTTAGTTTAGTTTTTTACTTTTACCACCAACATAAGAAGTGGGAAAGGTGACTTCGTACTGCCTTTATGTTACCTGTATCCTGGTCCCAGGCCAAGATTCATAGATTCTAGGACTGGAAGGGACCTCGAGAGGTCATCAAGTCCAGTCCCCTGCCCTCATGGCAGGACCAAATACTGTCTAGACCATCCCTGATAGACATTTATCTAACCTACTCTTAAATA
>NC_133770.1:25684563-25763815 GCF_003597395.2 Chelonoidis abingdonii | reverse complement strand
CTCATATTTAGCTTATGGTCCACTATAACCCCTAGATCCCTTTCTGCCATACTCCTTCCTGGACAGTCTCTTCCCACTCTGTATTTGTGAAATTGATTTATTTTATTTTTTTTGGTGAGACCTCAAGGTAAATTAGAACTGCTTTAAAAATTAGATTTATTGAATAATCCTCCCATAAAGAGATCATTTTAATTCTATAAATGAAAATATTTTAACCCAGACATCTGTGAAATCATTTAAAAATAATCCATTGAGGTAATGCAACCCCAAATTTAACCAAAAATTCAACATGAAAAGCAGATGGCCCTATGTATGAGGAAATCTTCACTTAAACTTAACTATAGTGATCAATAATAGGCTACCTTATGAAATATATAACAACTGTATGTTCTAAATTCCTCATCACTGCAGTATATAGGTGTGTTTGAGTGTATATTTATAGCATATTATTGTAAATAATTTATTTGGTGGTTTTTAACAACTATTTGTATGGATATTTAATGCTGGTTGGGAAATGAGGATTTTTTCCCTGTGAAAAACTTCAACTTTTTTTTCAGTTTTTGCTCAAAAAACCAAAAACCTATTTAATTTTTCAATGAAAACTCCTACATTGTCAACAAAACCAAAAAATTTTCACAAAAAAATATCCGTTTAGTTGAAAAGCCATTTTCCTTTGGGAGTGGAGGAGAGGAAAAAAGATGGCGGAGAGGGAGAGAGAATTGTCTAGTGGTTAGGACAATAGCCTATGACTTGGGCAACCTGGATTCAAGTCTCTACTCCCCCACAAACTTCCTGTGTGATCTTGGGAAAGTCTCTCTACCTCAGTTACCTCACCTGTGAAATGTAGTTAATAGAACTTCCCTATCTCACAGGAACATCGTGAGGACTGATATGTTTAGAAGATTGTGAGGTGCTCAGCTAGAAAATTTTAAACCAGCTCTAGCTACCACATGCTAGCTCCCAACTCAAACCTTGTAAGGAACAGAGGATATCCTTAATCAGCAGTTTTAACAGCAAAAACAGTTATAAATAAACTGTGTTTGACTTTCAGCAGTGAATTATGCTACAAAACACTGTAACAATCTGATGTGATGGCATCTAATTTAACACAGTAGTATCTGGGTGCTGACAGAACATTAGATCCACTGGAAGATTTGCTATTAATTATATGAAGAGCAAATTATGTGAAAACAAATCTTCCAGCTGGCTCTAAATACCCTGTTCAGATATGATGGTGCTATAAAAAAGCTTTAGATAGAGAACATATAATTTTTCTGAGACTTTCCATTCCTCACCTGGCACAGAGGTCCTTTTTAAAACATGTGGTAGATTTCTGGGCCTCCAGGCAGAAACGTCCTTGTGTTTCTCCTGAGGATAACTGGTAAGAAAACAAACATGCTCTGCTGTGCTTGGGGTGTTTCTGAGCAGCAGAAGAACTGTGTAAGACCTCCATGGCAGGTATGTGAATGGCAGGAGCACTCTTTTCTGTTTTGTCACATTTCCTTTTTCTATGCAGGGATCAGTGTTGCCAACGCTTAAGACTGGGCATAGCAATACTGAAGTTAATGAGACTGTTCATGATAGTAACCTCTATGCTCAGTAGAAAGTGTTGACAGAATCAGGCCCTGGGACAGCAATTTATCATTTAACACTCTCTTTTGTTTTTTATCATTCACATTTCAGTCGTGGCACTGTTACTCATGTAACTGGCACAATTAACTTCAGTTGCTCTACTCCCATGAGTAAGAGTTACTCATGTGGGTAAAGGTTGTTGGATCAGGCCTCTGCACTGGGTTTATTCCAAAGCACTTTACTTTGGTTTGCATCATTTAAAGAGCCCTTTATACATGATAATGATTATAGCATTTGTGCAGACTGATAACACTTGCAATACTGCAAACCCCAAATTCAATATTTCCTTCGGTGTTATTCCAGTTTTCAGTAATTGCACACACGCCAATGTATTTTGAATAGAATCCAACAACTTTTGCACCATGCAACTTGAGGAAATTTAGCAATTACAAAGGATTAAAGCTGAACAACATATAACTTACACATGCCAAATTGACAGAAATCACTGCATGTATTTTATTATCAAACTGACACTTATTGTGTAAATAATAATTAGAACAGTAATTCCTCCAAGCTGCCTGCCACTACAAAGGATTAAATTGTGTACTTCACGTCTCTGGAAGACTGTTCTTCTCATTGTTCTACATGAACAAACTGACTAGTTAGTTAATGGACATTGGTGGTGGATTCTGTAGGAGACCTTACGAGCAGGGAAGGATGGTGGCCATGACACCGAGTCTTGAAGATGAGGTGTAAAGTAGGAGGGAATATTTCAAACTAATTGTTCCCATTTGTACCTTGATATATTGTTTTTTTTCTTTTACTCCTATTAAAAGTTGAACTGAACTTTTCTTTACGAATATAGCCTTCAACTGGATTGAGATGAAAAATGAAAAAAGTGAACAATTTTAAAATATGTGGCCATTCATCATTAATTGATTTGGTGCTTGTTATGGTAACCTTAATCATGATTAATATACTGGGTAAAAATAAAGACTTCCACTGAAAATCTGGTTTGCTTCTAATTTTATTTCAAGAAAAATTATTGGCTGCTTAAGACTTGACCTATTCTCCCTTGTTCCTCAGTCTTTTAGAAGTGATGGCCAGGGGAAAATGGATCACTCAGGTGGTTGGCAATGGCACATGGAACTTTTTATTCCCTAGGTTCACATTGAATGTAGGCCACAGCAAATGTGATAATAGTCTAATGGCTCTGTGAAATAATTTAGTGGTCTCAGTCCAGCTGCTGGCAAGCAGGTGTTCATGTCACAAAACTGCCTTAACAATACTTGGCATCCTTGCTGGCAGTTGCAGCAGAGGGTTGAAGAATAAAATGCACCCTGGTAATAGAACTTACTTCCGGCCTGTTAAGATAGGCACTGCACATCAGGGTTGATACACTCTGAGTGGAGGGCACAAGACTGAGAAGCTTGCATTGTTACTACTGAGAATGTGTCTTTTATGTGAGTAAAGGATTTCAGTTTCCATTGCTGCCAATCCAATCCTTTTCATGAGCACTATTATTTTCCTAAGTGATGGCCAATTTTATTGCAATATATGGTGTCACATGTATTTGCAGCAAAGAAGTTTTAAAATAAAGGCTGACTCTTTTGGCTTAGTGTGGTTTTGGAGTTTCATCTGGTGCTATCTTCCATCATAATGGAAACCATACATTTTAACATTGCTCTGCTGTTTGAGCCAGCAAGTTAAACTGGAACCTCTCCCCTAAGCATGCTGATAATGAATGAAAGTTCTCAGTTGCCAGAAGCTGGGAATGGGCAACAGTGGATGGATCACTGGATGATTACCTGTTCTCTTCATTCCCTCTGTGGCACCTGGCATTGGCCACTGTCAGAAGACAGGATATTGGGCTAGATGGACCATTGGTCTGACCCAGTATGGCCATTCTTATGTTCAGTTACTCTGCAGAGTGTAAGCATGAAAGTTTCTGTCTCCTGATTAATTTTTGGTTGGATCTATGACTTTTTGGTTGTATTCCATATTTCAAATGTTTGTCTTTATTTGTTAGAAAATAAGTTTTGTGTTGAAATATATCTTTCTCCTAATAAGTTAATGTTTCTCTTCCCCCCCACAAACACACTTCCATATGAAACATATATATGCAAAGCTTTTTGTGTGTGATGTAGATGGTTTGGGAGATTAAATATATTTAACAAGGGGTAATGTCATCTGTGGAATACTGCAGTTAAGGTGAAGAACATTACAGAAGCTTTACCTGATCTCTGTTTTAGATATAGTGTATTACTAAAAGCTGAAAGCAAAACCAGAGTTCTGCTTGTGGACACTATTTAAGTAGCACCCCCTCTCCACCCGGTTACTTTCTTTAATGCCAGTCTGCTTACAGGTTTCGATGGACAGGTCTGGGTTCTTCTGGATCGCGCCACCCACTCAGCAGGGTGAATCTTCTTTATTTTTTCCTACAAATTTATTTGGAGGTGCCTCCACCCCCTCACTCCTTTCTGGCGGGGTCACCAGGGCAACTTGGGAGGAAAATTGTAACCACAGGGTAATCCCCACTTACTTGCCACATAGCTGGAGACTTCCAAGACATAATACAAACACATACAATATATTCAACATAATAATTATATAAAACAGGAGACAAATATAACATAATAGGGTAAAACACTGTTCTTAGGGTCATTGGTGCCTACGCTGATAATACCCGTGACTTTCCCCAGTCACGTGACCTGATGTAGCAAATGTAAAATCAGTGTCCCCTTGGTACGCATACTTCGTTGGGGCCCTTGATGACTTATGACCACAATATCTTCTCTGCAGCAGTTTAGCAGTGTGGCTGACTGAGTTCAGTACAGCCCAAAGGACTCACAAATGGGAGAAGATGGTAAGTCCCTCCACAGGTTTAATACGCAGCAGGTTATAAAATCCCCAAACACTCACTCTCTGGCTTGAGGTCACAGTTCAGGGAGTAGGGGGTCCCCAAAACAGTTTTCCTGGTGCACTCACAAACTCCATGAATGATCCTCAGGTTCAGAGATGACTCTGGATTTCTCAGTCACTGCAGAGGGGCTGATCTCTGCTGGCAGGGATCCTTTTCAGGCAGGAGTCAGGCTGCTTCTGGTCCTAGGATTTTCCCTCACCACAAAGGAGTGCAGGACTCAAGGTGCAGGTTACACAACTGTACTAAACTCCAAACTGTAGTCTCCTGCTATCATACGCATAATTCCTAATTCTGAACCTTAGAGTCCAAAATGTGGGTGCCTACATGAAACCTCCAAGCTTAATTACCAGCTTGGATCTGATAGTGCTGCCACCAGCCAAAAATTTCCAGTGTTTGGCTCACTGTGGTCTCTCCAAAACCTTCCCTGGGGGACCCCAAGACTCAGATACCCTGAGTCTTACCACAAAGGGAAATAACCCCCCTCCCCATGTCTTCTCTTTACTTCCTCCCCAGGCTTCCCCTCTGTGGGTTATCCTGGAAGATTACTGTACTTAAACTCCTTGAATTACAAAACAGAGAGAGAAATTTACCTTCCCCCCTCCTTCTTTTTCCCCCTCCCAGTCTTTCCCTGAGAGAGACCGTAATCCTGGCACAGGGATTTCTATCCCCTAGAGCCTCACTTAGAAAAGAAAATCCAACAGGTTTTAAAAAGAAAAGCTTTATATAAAAAGAAAGAAAAGACATAAAAATGCTCTCTGTATCAAGATAACAATATACAGGGTCAATTGCTTAAAAGAAAAATATGAATAAACAGCCTTATTCAAAAAGAAATACAATTTAAACATCCCAGCAACTACACACATGTAAATACAAAAAAACAATAAAAGCCTATTGTTTTTCTACCTTTGTACTCACAACTTGGAAACTGAAGATTAGAAGCTTGAAGATAGAAAGATCCCTCTCATAGCCGAGAGACAGACAAAAGACACAGACCCAAACATTCCCTCCCTGAGCTTTGAAAAATCCGGTTTCCTGATTGGTCCTCTGGTCAGGTGTTTGGTTCCCTTTGTTAACCCTTTACAGGTAAAAGAAACATTAACCCTTAGCTATCTGTTTATGACACCTGCCCCAATGTCCAGACACACTCACAGCAAGCAGCAGCCCTGGACTAGCAGACAGAGCAGAGCTGACCATGTGGTGGCTGGTCTCACCTAGGGAGCTGGAGGGCTAACTCAGCCTGGGTGGGGAAGTTTCCCAGGAAAACTCGACAAACTGGGAGTCATCAGTGGAGAGGGAAAAGCCCAGCTGAGGGATCTTGCTTTCAGGTCCCTAGAGGCCAGTTCTCAGGGGGAACCCTGCATGCAGGCCTGGGACTCACCAGTTCCTCACACAGCCAGTCCTGCCCTTGCCCTGGCTGGCTCCAGACTGATTCAGAAATGGCTTCTCCCCTTTCCTGAGCTCGCTGGGAAGGGGGATCTCACTCCCTATTGGTTGCTGGACAGACTGAGTCTGCCTTGGCTCCCCATCCCTACCAGGGACAATGTGCCTCTCTCTGCCAGCAGACAGAGTCCCAGGAATCTAGGTAATCTCCTTGGGGGTTACATTTAGGGTATGTCTACACTACCCGCCGGATCAGCGGCTAGCAATCGATCTAGCGGGGATTGATGTGTCGCGTCTCATCTAGACGTGATACATCAATCCCTGAACCTGCTCCCCGTCGACTCCGGAACTCCACCAGGGTGAGAGGTAGAAGTGGAGTCTATGGGGAACAGCGACCGTCAATCCTGCATGGCGAGGATGCAAAGTAAGTCAATCTAAGTCGATCTAAGATACGTCGACTTCAGCTACGCTATTCTCTTAGCTGAAGTTTCGTATCTTAGATCGATCCTCCATGCTCCTTAGTGTAGACCAGGCCTTAAAAATAGGAAAAGAAAAAAAATTAAAAGGAAGTGGGCTGCTTAAATTTTAGTCCAACCAACCCAGTAGGGAAGCGATGTGGTTTTGTAGCATTAGTTCATTTAGTAATTAATATTTAATAACTTTCTGTGCCAATTTTATTTAAGAGTTCTATCAGCAGGATTTTTGATCCTGAAAAATTAACAAAGGTGCTGACGTAGGGATTGAATCACCCCTATGAGTGAAAGATGCATTTTTCACGTACCTCTCCTGGGGCCAGCTGTTCCTGAGCCACTCCAAAAAAATACCCACATAGGGAGGATGGTGCTGCCACCTTCCCCAGACCGGGGCAGCTTTAAACTCTGCCCAGGGTTTGATTCACTAGGAGCCCCACTAATGAAAGATGCTTGGGAAGGGTGGTGAATCAGACGTTCCCTATACCAATGGGAACCATAGGTAATGGCCTGACAAGCCTAACTGATGTCACTCCCCATCAATACTCCTGTCCTATTAGGTTGAAGGAGGAGTGTGATGCTTCCTCTCCACTCAGAGTATCCTGTGTCCTGCTCACTGCTTCTCCAGTACAAGTTGAGCTGGCTCAGATTAAATGTGATGTAGGTGGACTCAGCGCGGGGAGAGTAAGATTGTTCCTTACTTCCCCCTTGCACATATGCACATCTCCAGCACCAGACTGGTCTCATTGTGACACTGGGTTGTGAGTGAGGGGCAAGAGCCCAGGATAAAAAATAACATTTCTTCCTTGTTACTGAAAATGTGTTGGGGTGGGGATGACTTTTGTTTGGTCCCTACACAACAACAAGAACAAAAAGTAGTAGCTGCCACTGCTCAGATTAAATCCAAACTGCCTGTTAAACCTCTAATTATCAGCTTGCCTTGTGGGTAAAATGGTACTGTTCAATGATTGTTTTTTGTTCGCTTGTCAGCTGCAAAAAACATATTATCACAGCTTTTCAAACCAGCCAAAAGAAGAGAAATTCTGTAAATTGCTTTCTAAACGTAGTTACTTTAGACCTAATACCTCTCTGCAGAGTGTCAGAAATTATATAATGCTATGTTGCATGCAAATTGTAGTTAACATAGGTATTCCAATTATTTTTTTACATTATGTAATTTTATTGAAACGATTTCCTTTGTCGCCACTTTATATGTGGCTCAGTTTGACACATCCAACCTATCATGTAAAAAATGCATTTTATCAAGGCACTGTAAATAAAAGCAAAAGTTGTCAAACAGTGCTTAGTGCTCTGATACCATTGTGAGATGAGAAATAGAAACCTCTTTCCAAGGAGGGTAATTTCGAGATTGACTATATTTGACAAACATTTTTTATTTAATCTCTGTGGATAAAGGTTCAGGAGATCCTTCATCCTCATTGTGTCAGTTACTGATAACATGCCACCAGACGGTATCAGAGCTCACACCCTGGAATGCTAGTGCAGGTATCATTATGGTTATAACTGTGTTATAGCTAGAAAGATTGAAGCACCATTCCTCCTGTGCTAAAACTAGAGAATACATTTAATACTTAACGCATTTACACAGCTGTTGGATTTTTGAGGTTACAGTTCCTTTGCTTTCCATTTTGGAAATGATATCATCATAGCGTCATGTGAAACCTAGTCTACCAAAGCAATGGGAGCATAGGAGAAAGATTTCCTCTGGTGACTATTAAAAATCTGATTTTTATCCTCTCTTCCCCCCTGACTCCTTTCTGTATACAAGAACTGCATGATTCTTGAAATAAACAGTCTTTTGCGGGCCAGTTGGTCAGTATAATCTACAGCAAATATATGTGACTATTTTTGAACTACTAAGTCACATGTCATGCTCATTTTCATCCCATGACTGCTTACCTAGACATACCACTGTTTTACTATTTCCTCTAGGTCTTCTTTTGCCATGTCATCTGCATATAGCATCTATTGACCTTTTCCCGGTAGGACCGTCCTGCTGACAAAGTCTATCATATACTAAACAGCAGTGGAGTGAGGGCTGACCCCTAATGCAGAAGTAAAATTACACACATGCAGGATTGGGACTAGCTGTTCTTTGTAACAATTATATAATGATTTTAAATATATTTGACCTAATCTGGAATTGTCCTTTAACCCAAACTTGGAAAATTACCATGAAAATTTACCAGTCCATGGAACTAAATGTTTGCACGTGCCAAAAAGACCTTGATGCTTTATTTGCCCATCAGAAAATGTATTTGCCCTAGGTAAGTGAGTGAGTAGGATTTTACAAAGTTGCTGTTGACTTCAATTAAAGCTCTCCTTATGATGGCGTGTGTCGTTCATTCTTTTCCTCAACAAAAGCCGACAAAGGCAAGGCATTCACCTTGCGAGTTTCCCAAAGTTCTTCCAGCTCTAATCATCGCCTGTCCTTACTCGGTGACAAATTATGGTTTGGCTTCTATTGACTGAGAAGGGACCACAAGGGGTCAGAGGCAAAGAGATTCAGTGAGGCCAGTCATCCAAGAGAGGCAAGTCACACCTCATTAGTAAGCATGCAGGTAGTGGAGCTTTAGATTTGTTTCAGGCCCCTTGCAAAGGTGCTTTGACAACTTGAGTTATGTTGACAGCCTCCCCTCAAAGGGGAAGCGAGTGTCAGGCAGAAGAGATGAAACATGTTTCACTGTCACCCTCCACACAGAATAAATGGATGGCCTAGAATCTTGCCATCAGCGACATTCCCATCTGGGGAAAAATGGAAGAGTTGAGTTTGATGTTATAAATCACCATAATTTGTTACAATTTCCAAAGACAAATATGACAGGGTGGAATTACTTTACAGTGCTGAGACAGTCATTTGCAAAAGCCATAAAGTGCCAGTATAAATCTAAGGATGAGATATATTTAATCTGAGGAAACAGAGCACAATATCACCTCAGTATATTGTGTTTACCAAGAGCTTAGCTGCACTGATGCTATGGTATTGCAGGTTGTTCATTTCATTTTACCCTTTGAATCAAGCTGACTCTTGTATAAACATTCCAATGACTATAAAGGATTCTTCTATATATTTTTAAATTTGCTTTGTTGAGTGGGGGAAAAAATACAGTTTTTATGTCACCTGAGAAAAATGTCTGATGATCAGTTTTGACAAAACAAATAGTTTCACGGGTTTATAAGCAGGATCCAGAGAAGGCAGGTGTTCATATTTTCATAAAATGAGGAATGTCTCCTCACAACTATCCTGATTTAGTGGCTCTTACAAAAATAAACCCTCAGTTATATATTCTTGTGTTTAAAAGTGCATCTGAACCACTTACCATCCTCCCCACAGCCATAGTTTGAAACTGGCTTTATTTACACCATTGTTAACAAACCATGAGAAATATTATAAACGGTCCTTCCAAATTTTGACCTTTCAAAATTTGGGGGATAGTGAGAGATGGGTCTTTAGGGTTGTTTTCAAATTGAAACCTGTTTAAGAAACTTTTGAGGTGTTATTCACCTTGTGTTTAGACTTCAGAACCTGGAGCCAAAAACTTCTATTCCCAACTTCAGTCCTTACTGCTGGTGAAGTTGCTTAACTTCCTGTGCCTCACCTGTAAAATGAAGATGATGTTTACCTTCCTCACAGGGGTATTTTAAAGATTAAGAAATGAATTCCTGTAAAGCACTTTGATTACCTTAAATGGAAGGTGCTCTAAAAAGTACTGTCCTATTTAAATGAATTTTCTTTTTAGTACCATTGTTTCGTTACGTTTCCCACATGAGAGAGCTCTGGCCCATGTTATAAAATGAATTAAAAAAAAAAAGAGACAGAAAGAGAAGGATTCTCAAATGCTGATTTGGCACTTTCAGCTAAGCCCTGTCTGAACCCCTGATTTTTACTTCCATAAATTCTGATTTTGGTATGTCAGTGAATAGCTGATGATGTGTTCCTCTATTCCACATTTGGGTGTTACCAAGAGAGAGGTGAAACAGTTACATTCTATACAGCATAAATAAAATCCCAATAATGAAATGTAATGCTGTGAAAATCTCCTGGTGTGTAAAATAAGTGTGTAAAATAAGTGATAAGTGAACAGATCATGCAGTGTTCTCCATGGCCCCAGCATTTGAAACTGAAACCAAGGATGAGCAAGGGAATGAGAGAGATCACAGAAAGAAAGGGTGGAAAAGTTTGAAAGTAAAATGTTACCAGAATGTGTTGATCTTTGTTTGTAACTTTCCTTTAAATCCCCTCATTTTCCTTCCCAGTGCTGACCTATAAGTCATGTCACCTCTCCTAAAGGGTCTTTAATCCCTTTTGCTCTGATGCACCATCTTCTTTGTGACAGTGCACCAGAGAATTCAAAGGGCCATTTCTACACACAACAGGAGGGAGAAGTAATCACCCTGAGGTGCAGCAGAGGTTTTAATGGCAGGAGGTAAGGGCGCAGGTGGCTTTTTCCAACACAAATGGAACTCTGTAAGTGTCATCTGGCCCATACACTGCTGTGCAAACTGCTCTCCTGCCAAGCCCACCTCTCTACCCCCTCAAGACTCAAACAACCTTTAACTCGATGTTTGTTTAGGTTATTTTGTTAAGTCTTCAGTATTTCAAAAAAAAGAGCGAGAGACAGAAGTACTTGAAATTCTATCACCCTTCACAGGCTGTTGCCACGCAGTGTAAAGCTGCGTTCAGTGTGGAAATGGTTTGGGGGCAATGTCAGCAAGAAGGAACTCTGAGAGAGACCTGGGAAAAGTACATGAGCTGCTGCAAGCTCCTTCCTCTCCAGTCAGTCAGGATGAGAAATGTGTGTGATGTGTTGCTAGTAGGCGAGCGTGTGTTTCTAAAAGTGGGCTAGATCCACTGGCGACTGAATCAGTTTACCTGCTCAGTATCCGACCTAGAAATCTATAGAATTCTTATTTCTAAATCTGTGCAATATTTTCAGTCACACAGCTCGTAATTATCTGCTCTACTCGGTCTTGATTTCCCCCTCGCCCCTAAAGCTTGAAAACATCCCAGGGTTCATGAGACCAAGAGGATAGCCAGTGTATAATTTCTTTAAAATTAGTAACATTGTAATACTGAAACCTGTAACATTGTAATTCTTTTTTGGGTGAGTGTGGTCAAGTGGATTGAGCAACAGGCTGGGAGTCAAGAGACCAGGGTCATTGTATGACCTTGGGTAGCTACTTAACCATGCTGTGACTAAAATGGAGATAGTAATGCTTACCAACATATGCAAAACACTTTGAATTCGATGGGTGAAAAGTAAGGCTAAGATTTTGTCGTGGTTATTTTTAGTAAAAGTCATGGACTATAAACAAAAATTCACGGAAGCCATGCTCTGTCTGTGACTTTTGCTTCTGCAGCTCCATGGTTTCCCCTGCCTCTGTAATGGCTGGAAGCTGTGTGGTTTCCCCTTTGTCTGTGGTGGCTGGAAACTGCAGCAGGCAGCCCCCTTTGCCTACAGCGTCAGGGAGCTGCAGGGTGACCATATTTCCCACAGAGAAAACAGGACACCTCCAGCCGCTCACCCGAGGTGCCCCCACTCACTCCCCACACGAGGCTGTCACCAGTCATTGGAACCCTGAGGAGGGCCCCCTCAGGAGTCTGTCACCTGTCACTGGAACCTTGCCAGGGGCCCCGTGAGGAGGCTGTTGCCCATTGCTGGAAACCTGCCGGGGCCCTGCTGGCGGACAGTTCCAGTCTCTGGGCCCCTGGGGTTGAAGCGGAGAATGTCATGGAGGTCTCTGGAAGTCACAGAATTCCATGACTCCATGAAATAAACGTAGAGTACTATGCAGTGGGAACTCACCTCTAAGCTCAGTGCACCATGTGCCTGAACTCTCTTTTTGTCTGGGTGGTGATAAAAGAGCTAGTGACCTCAGCAGCAGTATTCCACTTGTCCTTGGCATTTTGCTGCTGGTGATAATGGGGAAATGGAACCCAATGGAGAGAAGCATTATCTTAACTCAATATCCACTCAGGGCAGAGTTGATACAACCTAAGCTGCTCTGTACCTGAGTCCTTAGAGATGGCCTGAAGAAAGCCAAAATGTGTACAGTTTATGTGGATTCAGTAGTCTGATTATTGATGCCTCTCTTCTAATTAGTATACTTTGGGTTGGGTTCCCAACTCAACCCAAGCACTGCTTGGGTGCAGAGGAGAAGAGAGGCTTTCAAGGAGCTAGTTACAGATCTCTTATCCAGCAACAACTGGAGACAATGACAGTTAAAGTTTCTGGGGACCTGCTGTAACTTAAACCAGTGATGTAAGATCCTGGTGGAGAATAGTGTAGCCTCCACCCACACACAGTACAGCCCTTTTGTTCCCTGACATACCTCCTACAGTGAGGGTGAAAGAGGCTGCTCCATCCCATCCTTCAGCCTTAGGCCAATACTGTCTGGAAATTCTCCTCTGACCTTTTAAAGCCAGACTCTGTCCTTGGTGTGCAAAATAGATGGCACAGACCAAAGAGCCTGGCCCTTTTGTAGGTTTAGAGGCAAAGATGTTTAACTTTGTGATTCTCTCTGAATGGATTACACCCTTACCCATGACAAAGCACCCCGAAGTGTCCCTGCTGCCTAGCCTTTAAAACAATGGGGACAGCAGGAGCAGGGAGGAAAACAATGAGAACAGGAAAGACTTGGTCTGAAAGAGCTGGTAAGTGGGGAGTAAGAGCAGGCAATCTAGTGTAGTGCTTGGAACTGGCAATCAAACTTCAGATACGTACTTGAGCACAAGGATTTCCATCATGTTAGGCTGCTGTGGAGGGCAAGCAAGTGGCAAAAAGTCCTCCTTGCAGCCCTTTCTCTCACTGACTTAATCTGTCTGCATGCTGTTAATTCGAGACCTAGAAGTTGTGTAGCCATTCTGAATGTCGGCCAGCTCACACTGATCAGCTCAGTACTAACGGGTGCAGTCTGCTGTACAATATGAACTAAGTTAGTGTTCATTTTCTTTGGGGAATACCTCCCCACCTCCCATTTAGCAGTTCATTGAAAGAACAGTTTATTAGAAAAGAGTATGCAGGAGCTAGACTACAGACAGCAGATCATATCATAGTAGATGTTTTAAGCATGCTGAAGTGACAGTAACTTAGTTTTAGAATTAAAACAATAGTTTTAGAATTTCAGAAGAGGACAGTTTAATTGTATCCTTGGTCAGCATGAACGACAGCTCACCAGTGGCCAAACTATTGTCACGTTTTTTGTAGGCATAATAGAAAATGTGAGTATATTCTGGATATATAAACACAATAGTTTTAGCAGCAGAGAATCCTGTGGCACCTTATAGACTAACAGACGTTTTGGAGCGTGAGCTTTCGTGGGTGAATACCCACTTCTTCAGACGCAGGTAGTGGAAATTTCCAGGTGCAGGTATATATATGCTAGCAAGCAAGCTAGAGATACCTGCCCCTGGAAATTTCCACTACCTGCGTCTGACGAAGTGGGTATTCACCCACAAAAGCTCACGCTCCAAAACGTCTGTTAGTCTATAAGGTGCCACAGGATTCTCTGCTGCTTTTACAGATCCAGACTAACACGGCTACCCCTCTGATACTTGACACAATAGTTTTAGAATTTCAGAAGGGGACAGTTTAATTGTATCCTTGGCTATTCAGTTATTTTCATTTGTGTAGCATGTATCTCATAGAATCAGACAGTTTATATACAGAAAAGACCTCTTAAGTCAGCATGTCCATTCCAACCTCCTCCACCTCTGTAGGGCAGTTTCTTGCAAATTCTTCTCCGGTTTTCAGTGTCTCAAAAGGTGAAGCTTCCACCATTTCCCTTGGGAGATCATTCCACAGTCCAATAGATCTCCCCATTAGCAAGTGTTCATTATACTCAGCCTGCGGTACCATGGATCATTACTCCTTCACTTTCAATTTGTTTGCGAGGACTCTCTTAGTAACAAAATATTGCATCTCAGAATAATTCATTTATTCCTTCTTCACACACTTTATATGTTTTTAACAATAAATCTAAATTGCAAAGCATCTTAAGCAACAGAGTTGTTTGCATTGCAATATTTAAAACTCATAACAGCACTTCATGAAGGGGAAAAATAGATCCATGTTATACTTAATATAGTACCATCCTTTGAACTGGGCATTGCAGAGACATTGATATATAACATGGGTAATAAAAATTGGGCTTTTATGTATTTGGGAGGTGAGGCAGAGGCATATATCATCAACAGTGGCAGACCCCTCTAATAAATAAGGGTAGTATGTATTCAAGAGGAACATTTAAGGGAAAGGAACATAATCTACTGTCTGTATTTTTTAAGTGAATTTAGTGCTCTTGAAAAGTGCCAAATTGAAAGTCCTCTATCTGTCCACAGAACAGGTACAGCACGGGCAGCTGCAATGCAAATTCCACATCGTGTTGGGGTATATTAACTACACTCTGGCTATGACAGGGTTAAGGGGAGCCAGAGAGCCGAATTAGCCCATTATGCGGCATCTGAAGGGGAGACAAGTAATTAAGGATTAGAGCCAGTTGGGGTCTAAAGAAAGTCTTGCAGGGCAAGAGGGAGAGGAGAACCAGGAGGGAGGTAGTTGGGAGTTTCTGCTCTCTGGGAAAGGAACCACAGAGGGGCCTGCAACAAGTAGTTAGTACTCTGGGACTGTCTCTAATGGGAGAGGACAGCTGAGGAGATGTAGATTTCTAAAGCAGGCCTGTAAGAAGAGAGACTCCAGGGAAGAATCCCTGAGGATTGAGTGGCCTAAGAGGAGCTGAGTCTCCATGGGGTAAAGACCTGGGAGACAGTGCTCTGTAATAGAGTGAGGAAGAACTCTGTGGAGTCCAGAAGATGGATGAAGAGTCTGTGGAGGTTTGAGCCCAGAAAGGGAGGAAGAACATAAGAACGGCCATACTGGGTCAGATTAATGATCCATCTCGCCCAGTATCCTGTCTTCCGACAATGGCCAATGTCAGGTGCCTCAGAGGGAATGAACAGAACAGGTAATCATCAAGTGATCCATCCCCTGTCACCCATTCCCTGCTTCTGGCAAACAGAGGCTAGGGACACTTCAGAGCATGGTTATATTCCTTTAAGTTTTGAGTTGAGGCATTGTTCCCCAGAAGGGGTGGGACCATCAATGTGCCAGCACTGAAGAACCAAGTCAATGCACAGATCTCTAAGCAGGAAGGCGAGGCACAGGGCTACGATGCAAGGTCTTAGCATGGGGAAGCATTCTGAGATGATAAATCTGTGAGACACACACTGTAAAGAGATGGACTGGATGATGTCATACGTCTTCCCCTTCTCTAACCTCTATGTGTCTACGGATGTCTAACGTGTCTAAGTATGTGCTAGGTACTGTACAAATGCAGAATATAAAGGTGGTCCCTTCCCCCCAAAAGTTACTATCTATGAATAAGACAAGAGATAACCAATGGAAAAAGCCAAACAGACCAATAGGGAGGTACAAGGAAACAGTGAAATAATATTGGTCAGCATAAAAGACAGCCCACCAGTGGCCAAACTGTTGTCACATTTATTGTAGGCATAATAGCAAAGATGAGTTTTCACCTTAACTGTATTCACTCCAGGGCATGAACTGATATAGTAACTAGCTGGTGATGTGTAAAACTTTTGGGGACGATGAACCAAGGAATTTCTATGACTAGCAGCAGAAAGGACTGCTTCCTTTACTGCCATATCTGCTAAGGCAAAAGTATTTTATAAGGCACATAAAACCCAGGTAGGGCTAAGTTAACCTTATTAATTCATGTTGTATTTGGGAGTCCTGAATAACACCCTCAACAATGATTACGCCTGGTGTAGAAGTATTGGTTCTGCCCTGCCCTACTTGTGCTTTTTTTCTCACATTGTACCTATCTAATTCTACGAGACCAGATGTTCCCTAAAAAGTAAGAGAGGCCCAAATCCTCAATGTTATTTAGGTTCCTATTGTAGCAGAATTTAGGAGCCTAAATAACTTTGAGGATCTGGGCCTAAATGTCTATTTAACCCTAGGGCAATAAAAACAGGTTTTAAGAACACCTGTAGGGACTTCACTATTGCTATCAGTTTTACACGAAAGGTACTTGGGTACAATGGTGATGGACATTACAAAACCCTAGAACAGGTAGAATTTCAGAACTTACATAGCTCAGTCACTATCCTGTTTGGCCAAAAAGATTTACTGCATATATTTCGTCCTGCCTTCTATGTGGAAATGGATGCATTGCTGAGGTTATGTATGGATTAAATTTACAATTCCAGTACAAGGGGGAAAAAAGCCAAAGAGAGAAGCAATTTTTCTCAAGGGGAATAATGGAGAAGGATAAATAATTACAGCCCACATTTCTGAGCTCTAGAAGATTAAGGCTGCTGTACATATGACTTTATTGAGAACAAATGATTTTAGAACAATTAATTACAAGAGCCAACATCTCAAGAACAATGATGAAAGCAGAAAATACTTTGGAAAGGATACAGGGCTCGCAGTTGCAGCTGAGCAAGCCAAAGAAGTTGGTAAATATGATTCCTCCCAATACTGGTACATGAATGGGAAAAGACTCACAGAACAAAGCTGTGTGTGATATGACAGGCTTTTCTTTGTCAAAAATAGAAAGCAAAGTCTAAGTTTCATAGAGCTGGAGGCCAGAAGGGACAATGTAATTTCACAACATTCCCCAGTGATGGTACATAGACATTGCATGGAAGTGGTGACCAGTCTGAGCCCAGTGGGAGTCTGTATGTGGGATCTGTTGAGGAGCTCTTTGCATTCTAATCCTTTGGATTAGAAATCAGTATAAATAGCCCAATGGGTGTATCATATAATACATTATCTGTTACAGGCAAAGATCAACTTAACAATCAAACAGTGCAGACAATGACACTTTATCCACAAATAATGTAAACACGTCAGCTACCTTGTTCTTCAGTGTAACAGAGGATGAGGTACAATACACTGGAGACCATTCAGAAGTTTCTCATTTCCTCGCAGCCACCTGACAGTTAAACAATATAATCTACTTTGCAATATATTGCCTTATCGTGGGAACTGTATCTCAGTATGTTGCAGTAAAAAGGAATTATTTGAATGGTCTACATCTCCATTGCACATATCTGTCACATTTTAGATGGCCATTTAGATGATGTTATTGCACTGGATGAGTTAACATAGGAGACTGCTACAGATTACTCTTTCAGTCCAGCCCTGAAACTGACAGCAGCTGAAGACTGGCAAATGGTACCTTGGGACTGCAGAATAAGATCCATTATTATGACAGAGGTGAAGATCTTTCCGAGGATGGCACCCAGCCAGCAAAGGTGACTGAAGAGAGATCCCAAAAGCATTTCACTCTAGTAATGTAAAACTGCAGTAGGACAGATGCATTTTATACCATGTGATTTCCTGCTTAATCCATTCTGGCTAAACTCTAAAGATACAAGAGTCTGCTCAAGAATAATTTCTCCATTTCTGACAGAGGGGGAACTGTTTGGAGAATCTGAATCGCTTGTGGTTTAATCATAAAGCAACATTCTCAGGTAATCCAGAGCATAAAAAATGAGTGGACCCAACTGCAGAAAAAGAACTGCTGATTTGACAAGGACTACGGAAGGGAAAAAATAGATTGTGAGTCATGAGATGGTAATGAGTACATTAAAAAAAAACAACTTCCAAAAAAGGTATTTTGGTTTCAAATACATAGATTCAGATTGGCAGAAAACAGCCAGAGCTTCTCTTCAAGAGGCAGGGTGGTCCAGTGCCTAGGTTGCTACCCAAGGGCTTAAGATACTCAGGTTTGAGTCCCTGCTCTACTGCAGGCTCCCTGTGTGACCTTGGGATAAGTCTCTTTGTGCTTCAGTTCCCCAGCTGTAAAATATGAGCAATTGCACATCCCTACTCCACAGGGGTGTTATGAGGGAAAAATACATTAAAGACTCTGAGGTGCTCAGCTACATGGCCTTTTTCTCCATAGTAAGTACCATAGATAGGCATGGAAAGAGATATCTAATCACACTCTTTGGTGGATTTCAGAACATCATAAGGATTAGGAATCTAACTTTTTGCCCATTGACTTGGATGGCAGCACTTCTGTCGGTACAAGATTTAGCCATTGACCCAATCACTAGGTAGTTAAAAGCTTATGCAAAGAGGTTAGAAGGAAGTGAAGCATTTTGAGTAGACTTTGCATGTTTGTGTGTGGTTCTTTAGTGAGAGGAGTTCTTAGAAAATTAGAAATATGGGTATAGATTACATATGTATCCACAGTAACTGTTTGTAACTGGCTGAAAAAGTGTTTGCGAATAAGTAAAGTTTTAGGTTTGGATTTTCAAAACCACCAAGTGACTTAGGAACATGTTTGAATATCCCTCCCTTTAACCTTATTTCTGTGTGTAGAACACTTCTGTTCATGCTGTCTCATAATCCATATGGGTGCTCAAGGCAGCAAGTTCAAAATGGATTAAAGGAAATACCACTTCCACACAATGCAATGTTAGCCCATGAAGCTCATTGCCAAAAGATATAATTGAGGCCAGTATATAGGATTTGATATTTCTGTGGATAATCAGAGTAACCAGAGTTATCCTAGCTATATTTTTTTTTAAAAAAAGAAGAGTTTTGCAAATAATACAAACCCTCATGCTTTACAGCATAATTCAACCTCTAGTGGCGGTTAGGAAGAAATCTTCCCTGGTCAGAAATATGCCATAGCTTTCTATTTTCCAGGCTTCCAGCACCTTGCTCTGAAGCATCTGTTGCTGAGATAGGATCCTGGACTAGATGGGTCAGTGATCTGATTCCATGTAGGATTTGCTATGTTTTTATGTTCTTTGTGCTCTTCTAATCCAGTGACTTTTATCACATCACAGTTAAGACCCTCAAAGAGTAGTTCTCTTGTGCTATAATTCTGTGATGACACAACACATATTATTGTTGATCAAACAGTACTGTCTTTCAGGAATGTCAATGGGATCTTGAGTCTTGCTAATTACATAGCCCAGATGTCTTTATTATGACTATGATCAATAAATACTGAAAAATGTAATTGTAGTAGATGGAACCTGCTTTGAAAAAGTTGCCAAGTGAGATGTTTTCCTAGATTTGGTTTTTAAAAAGAACCTCAATTTAAAACATTTCTAAATATTGATGTTGATTTGATTCTTTTTGTAATCCAAAGGAAAATAAACAATTTCCAGCTACAGTGAGCTGTGTTTTCAGCTCATGCTCACAGCTGTCTTTCACATTCATAAAACCTGTACAGGAGATAAAACTCCTGCCCCTTCACCCCAGATACCAAGTAAATATCTTTGTGTAAAGTAACTGCATAGAAGTTTCAGGGGAGTGGGATTGTGAATCCATTCCCCAAATCCCAGGCAAGAGGACAGGCACCTTCTTGGCTGGAATAAGGCCCTAAGCCTCTGTGCACCACTGTAGGGGCAGGATTGGGGTCTTGGGGCTTGCATAAATTTGGATGTAGTGACTACTTCACCTCTATGATCCTGCCCCCATCTCCCTCTGCACTGGTGTATGCAGACCTGGGGTTAAGCCCATCGCTTAAAATTAAACCCATGTTTAAGAGTTTTCCTGAATAGGCCCTTGAGTCATGCCATTTCGAATTTAGGCAAAGTCACCCTTGCACTGAAAGCACTTTGCCAGCTCTAGTAAGAACTTCATTTATACAGGATCCACCAAGATGCAATTTCCTTTAGCATCAGTGGTGCAATCAGAAATGGGCTGAGTCTAGCTTTCAGAAAAATGTGTGTATATATATATATATATGTACCATGGATTTTTGTTACATGGTGGCTTAGCTGCCTAGAAAGAAGGGGGAAGAAGAGTGAGGTAGTGGCAGGGGGAGAGAGGCCTTTTTTTCCCCCTTTTTTTGTTAGGGATATGTATTAACTTTGTGGAATCACTGAAGCACATTGTAACTGATGTATGAAATGAGAAATCTCTGCCCACTGCACACAGAGAGAGAACATGACAGGCTGTGCATTTTCTACTGGGTTATTTGCTGTGCTAATCAGCTTGGATATAGCCACAGAACCCCACCAAGCTCACAGGTTTCAGCCAACAGACACTAACAAGGCAAAACTCGAGTATTTGATTCTATGGGATGACTTGGTGGTTTAAGCATCTAATCTGAAATACCAAGAATTCCTGGAACCACAGGTTTAAATCCCAGCTGTGGTCAACTCAAAAGCATTTATTTTGAAGGAAATAAATTGAGTAAGTGGGCAGTTTAGTGTGAGGATCTCTTACAGATGAGACCTTGAAAATAACGGAGATCCTGGCTGATCTGTATAGAAACTTAAGTCCATGGTATTTTAAAACAAAAGAAACCCAACAACCCTGGTTTACTCTTGTTGCCAAAAAAATACCTTCTCATGACCTAAGCTTTCCCTGTTCTTGCTACTTGTGTGTGGTTTGGTTTTACTTGTGTACTTACTGACCCTGGGAGGTGCCTCCCCCTCATTAGCCATTGCCTTGATTGTGTGCTGCAAGGTAGGTATCATTTTCTGTCTATCCATCTTGCTAAGGACCAAAATCTGATAACCTGTTGAATAGCACCCTAATCCACAGGCAGCCCCACTGTTTCCACTGACCTGCTCTAGAAATGAGGAGCTATTCCAACTCAGTAGGAAGTTGAGCATCAGAATGTTGTGTTCTGTTCCAGAAAACACAGCAGTGACTTTCTACTATCTAATGCAGGGGTGGGCAAACTTTTTGGCCCGAGGGCCACATCTGGGTTGGGAAATTGTATTCAGGGTCATGAAGGTAGGTCTGGGGCACAGGGCTGGGGTGCAGAAGGGAGTGTGAGGTATGGGAGGGGGTGTGGTGTGCAGGAACAGGCTCAAGGAAAGGAGATGAGGTGCAGGAGAGGGCTCGTGGCAGGGGGATAGGGTGCAGGAGGGGTGCAGGGTGTAGCGAGGGGCTCAGCACAGGGGATTGGGGGCTCAGGGCAGGGGGTTGGGATGTAGGAGAGGGTGTGGAGTGTGGGAGGGGGTTCAGGGGGTTGGGGTGAAAGAGGGGTGCAGCAGGGGGCTCAAAGCAGGCGGTTAGGTGGCTCAGGGCAGGGGGTTGAGGTAGGGGTGCAGGAGGAATGCAAGGTGCGGGCTCTGGCCTGGAGCTGCTTACCTCAAGTGGCTCCAGGGTGGCAGCAGTGCGCTGTGGGGCTAAGACAGGCTCCCTGCCTGCCCTGGCCCACACTGCTCCCAGAAGTGGCCAGTATGTCCAGCAGTGGCTCTTGGGGGTGGGGTGAGGTGAGGTGGGGCAGACAGCTTCGCTGTGTGCTGCCCTCACCTGTGGGTACCACCCATGAAGTTCCCATTGGCCACAGTTCCCCATTCCCAGAGTATGGGAGCTGTGGGGGCTGGTGCCTGCTGGCAAGGGCAGCTCACAGAGCCCTCTGCCTCCCCACCCCTCACAAAGAACTGCAGGGACGTGGTGCCGGACGCTTCCGGGAGCGATGTAGGGCCAGAGTAAGCAGGGTGCCTGCCTTAGCCCCATTGCGCCACAGGGCTGGCAATCTCGTGGGCTGGACTGAAAGCCCTGATGGGCCAGATCCAGCCCGTGGGCTGTAGTTTGCCCTCCCCTGTTCTAATGGTTGAAAAACAGGAGATTGTGAGGGGAAATCATGTCAGTTTTTTTCAAAAATGTTGAACGTCATCAAAAAAGGGAATATCAGAGGGATAGCCATGTTAGTCTGGATCTGTAAAAGCAGCAAAGAGTTCTGTGGCACCTTATAGATCAACAAACGTATTGGGGCATGAGCTTTCGTGGGTGAATACCCACTTCGTCGGATGCATGTTGTCATTCACCCACGAAAGCTCATGCTCCAATACATTTGTTAGTCTATAAGATGCCACAGCCCATATTGGTAGGAAATTATTATCCCGCTGCGCTAGCTCAGCTGCACTAACTGGCACATTGGTGCGGGAGCAGAACCAAGGTTACATCTGTTCCTCACCCCTCCCTGTAGGAGTATCAGGCGCCTAGCTCCTATTTAATGCCTCAACACATGCAGTAGAATTGGAAAAGAGGCCACACAGAGGCATGGAGGGCTCTTATTTTCCGATACATAGTCACGGAGGTTGGGGCATGATCTGACCCTAAGCAGGACCCAAGCTAGATGTGACTTAATAAGTTTAAAAAAAAAACAAAAAACTTGTCACAGAATTCCAACTGGACATGACCTGGAAACCAACATGGACAGGGGCACAGGAGTGATGTGCCCCACGAAACACAATAGGTCATCACATTTTGAACTAGTTCAAGTGGTCTATTAGGTGTAGCCCCAGTCAATAATAATAATAATTCAGTGGCCCCAAGTTGTGCAGAAATGGAGTTCCAGACTTTAGTCCTTCAGATCTTAGTGTCAGTTCTATGGGATGAAGAATCACCACAGAACTGAAACCCCAGATTATCTGAACCCAAAGTTTTAAGATGGTTTGGGGTGGCCTCTAATGCTTCAGGAAATCAGACAACACTTCCACTGCAATTCAATGGGACTACTGAATTGCCCCTACTTATATAAAGGAAAGGCCTGATCCAACTGTCATTGGACTCAACGGGAGTGTTTCCACTGACAGACTGCAATGACAGCAGGCTCAAGGCTTGAAGAAGACTTTTCAAGTCTGATTAGAAATAGTACCTAAGTAGCCAAACAAATAGGTTTAAATTGTTGCTGACTTTGGCATAACTAAAATGTAGTTCTTTAGAGACTATCAGGCTACTCTGTATTACATTTGTCCTTTAAAAATGAGAGTTTTGATGCTCTCTACAGGGCTTCACAAAGATTTTGCTTAAATAAAATCTGTAGAAGGAAAAATGTACAGTAGTTTTTTTTGTAATGAAAATAAGGAGCTATCTAAGTGGCAGAAAAGTGGCACAATTTTATCCTTCTGAAACAGATCAATTTTTAACTGAAATTATTTAATTTCTGAAATGATTCTGTTTCTATTTTTAAAGTTAGCCTGTTGCTTCTTATCTCACACATTTTTTCAGGCCATAGCTATGAGTGACAGGATCTCTTGTGCACTCTGTGTGGATGATTCAAACTTTGAATTTAAAATTTGGAGATAGAAAATCTTCCTCGATTGAGATAAGGAGCTGAGAGCTTGAATCCTCAGATTCAACTTTTCACTCTTGCACAGAGTGGGCTTTGAGACGTAAAGGGGAGAGAAGCATAAACCTCCAAGTGCTGGTTTTACTTACCATTGTAAATTAATATTGACTGTCCAAAAACTCAGCCAGTATAAACTGGACCACTGAACAAATGTTTTACAAAAGCATTCTCAGATGCAGTATTTAGGTACCATATAATGAGATTTTAATACAAACTCCTATGAATTTGAATTTAATATAAGTTCTTCTATCATCTCTTTTATTAAAATTCACACCATTTAACATGTATTTCTTATATCACAGTTGAGAAAGTGGAATGTCTGTGGAAGGAATTTTTTGCTGCTGAACTCCAGAAGATGTTAATGTTACTGGAGATGGTTTTAAACTATAATCATTGATTCCAACCCTTCTGACTTTGAAGGTCAGATCTCTGTAGAGCAGGCTGCCTTAGCTGTGAATTTTATAAACTGTACAACATGTACTGTGCTTGTGTTGAACAGCAATTTTCAACAGGTTGAAAATCTGTCAAATGCAAACCAGCATTTGCTAAATACTTAATAGTGCTTCATCACAAAGAAGGCTATTTTCCAGACCAAGTTTCAACCCTCAAATGTTTTGACTGTTCACACTCCAAAAGGCTGTGAGAATATTTTTATTCTAAGGAATATATTTCTCACGCTCTGCTTGGGGAAGGTGTCAGACACACAGGGCAAAACTCCTTTTGACTTCAATGTGAGAGTTATCAGACTCAGATTCTTCCCCAACCCTTTTTAGCTCCAGTGTGTGTTTGCCTTTTTATGGCTCTGTCTGCTCTATAGCAATGATTGAAAGAGATCCCAGTTACAGTGCTGCCATTTTGTAGCAAAGGCGAAACATCATCTTTCAAACATTCTCATGGTTGCCATCTTCTTTGGTGGAGGCCTGATCCAAAATCCATTGAAGTTTGTGGAAAAAAAACTCCTCTTGGTTTAAACAGTCATTGGATCAGATCAATATAAGGGAGAAAGAGAAGTTGACTGGCAAACTTTTGATGAACTAGTTCATGTCAAAGCAGCAAAGAATCCTGTGGCACCTTATAGACTAACAGACGTTTTGGAGCATGAGTTTTCGTGGGTGAATACCCACTTCATCGGATGCGTCTGACGAAGTGGGTATTCACCCACGAAAGCTCATGCTCCAAAACTTTTGTTAGTCTATAAGGTGCCACAGAATTCTTTGCTGCTTGTACAGATCCAGACTAACACAGCTACCCCTCTGATAGTTAATGTCAAGGTGCATACTTTCTGGATCTGATAGACTCATAGACTTTAAGGCCAGAAGGGACCATCATTGTCTTCTAAACTGACTCCCGGCACATTTGCAAGCCACAGAATCTCCCCCATATTCATTTATCATCTCTTCTGGTTTCCTTTCATTACTTACTCCCCTATCTTCATTTATTCTGTTCTACAGCTGAATCGCAGCCAGTCTTATTCCCGCTTATGTTTCCTTTCAGCACGAAAGCTGATTTTCAATACATTTCCAATATCCCCATTGCTCTTGAGTAGTTAATGGCACCGTTGACACGACAAATTGGTTTTCTGTGGCACCACTCTAGCTCGGCTTGCATCATCAAAGAGCTGTCCTCACAGCATGAAATGTGCCAAGAGACAGAGTACAGAGAAGAAATTCCAAACCCATGAATTTCTAAGTTCCAGGTGATCATTATTACCCATTACTGTCTCTGCTGGCAAGAGGTGATCCTCCGAAGCTGGTGCTTAGCTTAAAAGATTTTTCAGTTAATAGACAGAAGGGAATAATAGATGCAGTACCACATTGTCAGTAAAAAAATTATTAGACTTTTGTTTAAGGTCTATAGTAAGAATAAGGTGAATTGATGATTGGATGCTGATATGTTCAGATCATAGATCTTAGAGATGGACAAGACACAGTAGGTTATTTAGTCCACCTTCCTGCAGCCACAGATTTCTCATTACTGAATGTTAATGAATGTCGTAGTCATTCATTTGCTGAACGTTTCCACTAACTTGAACATTCACTAGTGATGAGTGAATCCCAAAAGGTTAGCAGGCTCATTTTCCTTTTGGTTAAAATGCTTCTCTGTACCTTTTGTGTCTGCTAAATTGCTCTAGAATTCTCATGAGACCAGGCTTCCCTGTGAGATTTCCGTAAATAACAGGTTCAGATTGAACTGGAAATACTGAGAGAATAGCATTTTTCTTGGCATTTTTTGGCAGTTCATTCCCTCCCATCTGGATTCAGGAAGTGTTTTGCAACTAATTTTACCAAATCCCAATCTAAAAATGTTTTGACCAAACTGAGCATCATGCACATGTTTTTCTTGGGTTTCCTTTACCGAAGTTGGTTCACCTTGAATACTACATGTAGATCTGTTTGGCCCATCTTAAAAAAAGACATCTTGGAATTGGAAAATGTACAGAAAAGGGCAACAAAAATGATTAGGAATATGGAACAGATTCCATATGAGGAGAGATTAATCAGACTGGGACTTTTCAGCTTGGAAAAGAGATTACTAAGGGGGTATGATGGAGATCTATAAAATCATGACTGATGTGGAGAAAGTAAATAAGCAAATGTTACTTACTCTTTCTCATAACCTAAGAACTAGGAGTCACCAAATTAAATTAATAGGCAGCAGGTTTAAAACAAAAAAAAGAAGTATTTCTTCACACAATGAATAGTCAGCCTGTGGAACTCTTTGCCAGAGGATGCTGTAAAGGCCAAGAACAGGGTTCAAAAAATAACTAGATAAGTTCATGGAGGATAGGTCCATCAATGGCTATTAGCCAAGATGTACAGTGATGCAAAACCGTGCTCCGAAGTATCCCTAGCCTCTGTTTGCCAGAAGCTGGGAATAGGCAACATGGGACGGATCACTTGACAATTACCTGTTCTGTTCATTCCCTCTGAAGCACCTGGCACTGGCCACTGTCGGAAAACAGAATACTGGGCTAGATGGACCATTGGTCTGACCCAGTATGGTCATACTTATGTACCTGCTTGCCTGCATCCTCAAATGAGACAAGAAATGAACCTCATAACAGTTACTGTAACTGCATTTGCTGTGAGTGAAATTTAACCTTATGTAGAAAGCCAACACAAGTTCTGTGCTCCCGTTACAGTCCATTAGCCTTGTGCTGGTGCTCTTGGCACAGATATGAAGTCTTTGTGAGCTTGGGCATGTTACTTCCCTTCATTCCGTAAGGATTTAGGCACATGCTTAACTCTATATACTATCCCTTTAAAATCAATGTCTACAGTATGTCAAGTTAAACAGGTACATAACTTTCTGTAAGATCAAGGGCTATGACCTCTCTGAGCACCAGTTTGCCTCTTTTTTGAAATGGGTAAATATTAAGGCCTACCTCACAGGACTATTATGAGGCTTAACTGCTATTCATTAAATGTTTTGATCTCCTTGGGGAGGTGGGAGGAGGGGGCAGAGGGAAGGAGCTATAGAATTGCAAAAAGTATTGTCTTTCCACAATGATGCTTAACTTCCTTTGGCCACAGCCAGCCTCATTAAAATAACACCCCAGGAAATTCTCCCTATTTTTTATTTGCTTGCCAAGATTTTACATTTGACTTTAATCTCAGAGGCCTGGAACTGCAGTTGGTGCAAACTGACATAGCTCCACTGAAGCTGAGCTGATTTATAACACAGCTGAGGATCTGCTTCCAAAACGAACATATAGGATGAAAAGAAACACTGCAAATTAAATTTAGTCTGTGGCCTCTAACATCAGTTTTAACAAGTTCAACTTATTACAGGTCTCAGTAGGGGGAAAATCACTTAAACTGGGAGGGGGAAAAAACAAATTCCAAACCTTGACAAAAGTAGTTCATAAACCCTGTGGCATCCAGTTGTTTCCATGGTTTCACATCATGTGCATGAATTTTTAGGATGCTGTATCACATGTGAAAGCAGCCCAGAAAAAAATCCTCCACCCAAAGGCCTTTATTTCACTTCTCTTTCCCCTTTTTCAGCTGCTACAGCTGAAAACCTCTTGAGTTTAATTTGGATTTGAGCACTTCAAGGACTGCAGAGATCCAGGTCCTGATCTTGCCCCCACAGATGTCAATAGAGAAACTTGCATTGACTTCAGTGGGAAAAGGAGCAGGCCCCTGATATGAGACAGAGTAACAATGGCTTGGTATGATTCACTTTTCCCCAAACTCCCCACAAATAATCTAACATATCCACCGTGATGCAACAAATTTATTAAAGGCAAATAGTCATCTAGTGCTAGAAATCCTTCAGAGTACAGTGTTTTGACTAAATGACATTTAACAGTGTTGTAGCTCTAATGGCAAAGAAAACAGTAGCAGCTCAGTACTTAAACCTCTGTCCCAGGGTGAATATCACTTTCAATATCCCGTTAAATTTCTTTGAAGTGTTTGTACCCAGGCAGCCTCAGTGGATTTACTCTGAATTAGTTAATAGTGAGAAAGCATTGAACTAAATTTATCGGTTACGGTCTCTCATGATCGCATAAAAAATAAAATTAAAAGGAATCCTCTATAGAATACTTTATCAGGCTTGGTAATGGCATCATCTATGACAGTGAGGCAATAAAGGCATATTAGTGACCCCCAGATGAAACATGTTTACCGGTGAAGTCAAAGAGATTGATCATTCTATCTGTGAAGTGGCATTTTAGTTCTACGTACCGTTACTGTTAGTCACAAAAGCACATTGGTCTACTAATGTATGGTGAAAAATAAATGTGTGAAACAGGATAGAATTATCAAGTCCTACTCACTCCTTCCAGGAGACTTGAACCCATTTTGCTTGCAGACTGTCTAGATCACACAGTCACCTGTATTTCTCATATTTATTAATAGTATATGTATTACAGTATGGCTGAAAGACTACAACCAAGATCCAGGGCACCATCGCGCCAGGCACCATCCAGACACAGTCTTTCCCCCAAAGAGCTTCCACTCTAAAGAGACAAGACACAGAAAGGGTGGGGCGGGAAACAGAGCCACGAAAAGGAGAAGTGATTTGTCCAAGGTCATATAATAGAGCAGAGGCAAAGAACCAATGTTTTCTGAAGCTCAGACTTGCACTGTATCCAGAAGACCATGTCATGACTTGTTTTCTTCAGGATTGCTGAAGTCAATACAAAATCTTGGGATGTTTTTGATTTTATCCTCTCATGCCACTGATACCCCACCTGAAGTCACAATCCATAGTGGTATAAACAGAGAGACAATATTCCCTTTCTTGTTCCCTGCTTGGAAGCCCCTTTCCTCCAGCAGGTCCTCCTGAGATCCAAATGCAACTTAGGATGCATTATTTAGAGCATAGAACTCCCATCCTCATTGTTAGTGGTATGTAAATGGCACTTAGTTCTACATCATGCTCATCTCAAAATCTTTGTCCAGCAGTCTCAGCACCAGACTATAATAAGCTCCTGGAAGAAATTAATCCCAAACCAGACAGTGGTGATGCTGATGAAGAAAAAAAATGCTCTGAAGAAACCATCAAGACCAAAACATCTCCCTCAAGGTGAGGCATCTGCTCTCTGAACATTAAGATGGTTTGGGATTCAAAGGGTTCTTGGATGCTTTGCTGCTCCTGGACACCAAAATGGTGTCAGTAGCCAAAAATGCCTGCTGCCATCTTTGGCTGACCAACCAGGAGGTGATACTACTTCTTCCTGTCATCTGAGGATCATCAAGACATGTATTTGTTACCTCTAGGCTCAATTATGGCACAACACCAAACCTGGATATTACAGAAAACATGATGGGAAAAAAAGCTCCCAATGGCCTAATCCATGGTGGGTCATCACCTCAGGCACACAGAATGATAAGACCATATCAACCCAGTGCATCACATGCCATCCTTAGCTCCCTGTTTGCTACTACGTCTAGGTTTACATCCTATGGGTTAACATACTGATCTTTAGGACTCTCAAGAGACTGGATCTTGGCTATTGCAGAGACTCCCATCTCTGTCCCAGAAAATTATCTGAACATAAGAATGGCCATACTTGGTCATACCAAGGGTCCATTCAGCCCAGCATCCTATCTGCTGACAGTGGCCAATGTCAGGTGCCCCAGAAGGAGTGAACCTACCAGGTAATCATCAAGTGATCTCTCTCCTGCCATCCATCTCCACCCTCTGACAAACAGAGGCTTGGGACACCATTCCTTACCCATCCTGGCTAATAGCCATTAATCTGTCACATTAATTGCAGTCACCAGAGATAACAGAGTTAGCAGTTGCAAGACCAAGATTCAAGTAGATGGAGACAGGGCCTTATCAATGGTTGGCCCAAGTATGGATGCTTTGGATTGATCAAAGAGTTCAGTGTCCCACAGGAAGAGGTAAAGGCCATGCTTTTTAACCACCTTTCCTGTAATAACACTTCCAAGAATAACTCTGTGTGGGGAGGAGGAAAGAAGAGGACATGAGTGAAGGAGGATAGAGGAAAACAAATAAAAGTCAAGTAGCCATCAAAAGGATCTTTAGGAGGAGAAAGCACTACTTCTGGCTGCTTAAATGTTTTGATGAACTGGTTGTGATCAGTTACCCCTATAATTGGTGCATAATAAGTATCCAGAGAGATCCTGTGGGAGCGAGGTGCAAACTCAATCCATGCTGGGAAAAATTAAAGGAAACTCCACCTTAGTAACAATATCTGGAGTAGGGGAGAATTTGGCTCAGACATCCTACTAAAGAACAAGGGTAGAGAAAGAGATGTGTTTCTAAATATACATTTCCTCCATGCTTCCATGAGGCTTCTGCTTTAACACTTCCAGTGCTGTAGAAAAGTGTGGCACTTCATAAAAGCATTTCACTCTTTACAAGGGGGAGGACAGATTTGCTAGCTCAGACAAGTGTCACAATCAAAGACAATTTTTCACAATGAATGCAAAAGCTTCATTTAGTTTCTGCCTGACAATAATATTGGTCCTACTTGATTCAGGTGCTGGAATTCAGATCCTTACCTGTCTATGGTTTTAGGTTTCTACATCAAAGATCCCTTTTTAACCACATTACCTATTTATACACTTCTTATTGCTTTGGGGGTCAATGTGGCTTAAACATTAGATTTATAACTGATCTAAGTGGCAGAAAACACTGGCTTTCCCAATACAAAATGATTTTCAGATTTTTTTAAGCAGTATTGGAACCAGAAAATAAATGAATCATTTAGCTGGAACTTTTTCAGCCCAAAGAAAGAAGCAAGGGATGGATAAAGGCAAATCAGGAACTCTATTTAAGACTCCAAGTCAACAAATCACGCATTAAATTCATCACTCCTCCCATTTCCCAGAAGAAAGTGACCAGAAATTAGAGAGAGAGCTCAGTAATGTTCTATGTTTCTCTCTTTAATCCAAAGTGATGCTCAGATCTAATAGCTGACACAGTGGAAAGCTAGAAAATGTTTAAACTGGGGTTTTCAAAAGAACCTGAAGGAGTTAGATGCCCAACTCCAAATTAATCTCAGTGGATTTGAATGTCTGGGCACTTCAGGACTCTCTGAAAATCCCAATCCTGGTTGTATTTCAGGATGAACCACTATATATGTTTTGTGTTTGGCCTTGGAAAAGTCACTTAACATCCTTATGTCTCTGACAGTCCAAGCAGGAACAGGTTCCTTGGAAAATGTGTGGACCTGACTTTTCAGTGAGTGAAAAAACAAGGATGTGTCCTCTAGGGACAAGAAAGGGGAGACAAAGAAAACCAGTGAGAATCAGGGGATAGAGGTGAAGACTCTGAAGGGAGAGGGACTGGAGTGGAGAGATAATTTTGAACATCTGAGGAGGAAGGTCAAGAGGGAAGCATGACTGTCTTTAAGAAACCCTGACATTTTGTTGGATCAGGGCTTATTTAGATTACAGCAATGGCGGGCAACCTGCGGCCCACAGGCTGCATGCAGCCCATCAGGGTCAGCTGATTGCAGGCCGCAAGACATTTTGCGGATATTGACCGTCCACAGGCATGGCCCTCCACAGCTCCCAATGACCATTGTTCACCGTTCCGAGAAGTGGCAGACCACCACTGCATTACTTTCTATAAGTACCTACATGGAGAAAAAATGATATAATAGTGGACTCTTCAGTCTATCACAGAAAGGTATAACACAATTCAATGCTAGAAGTTGAAGCTGGACAAAATGAGACTGGAAATAAGGCATAAATTTTCAACAGTGAGAATAATTAACCATTGGAACAGCTTACCAAGAATCATGGTGGATTCTCCATCATTGACATTTTTAATCAATAGTGGATGTTTTTCTAAAAGAGAGATCCTCTAGGAATTATTTTGCGGTTGTTGTTTTTTGTCCTGTGTTATATAGGAGGTCAGAGTAGATGATCACAATGGTCCTTTCTGTCTTTGGAATCCGTGAATCTATTGAACTCTTTATTCTACACTTAAGGATAATATCACATAATAGACTCTTGCATATTTTAGCTCATTTCAGAATGCAAGAGCCTGGGATTCTGTCCCCACGGAGCTTATTTTTTGCCTCCAGATCAAAAGACTTTTCTTGCCTCTTTACTGTTCTGGGTTGTATATTTACTGAAACGGAATTTTAAAAAAATGTAGTCATATCTGATTTTTCAATCTTTCTCTCACCGTCTGACATTGTGTAGTAATAATAACACTGTGCATATCTTAATATCCTGAATAAGAGGCACTAAAGTGTTTTTTAAAAGGCAGATATGTGTAAGTGTTATTCCTTGACTTTAGCAAAGCTTTTGGTACGGTCTCCCACGGTATTCTTGCCGGCAAGTTTAAAGAAGTATGGGCTGGATGAATGGACTATAAGGTGGATAGAAAGCAGGCTAGATCATCAGGCTCAGCGTGTAGTGATCAATGGCTCCATGTCTAGTTAGCAGCCGGTATCAAGTGGAGTGCCCCAAGAGTCGGTCCTTGGGCCAGTTTTGTTCAATATCTTCATTAATGATCTGGAGGATGGGGTGGACTTCACCCTCAGCAAGTTTGCAGATGGCACTAAACGAGGAGGAGTGGTAGATACACTGGAGGGTGGAGATAGGATACAGAGAGACCTAGACAAATTAGAGGATTGGTCCAAAAGAAATCTGATGAGGTTCAACAAGGACAAGTGCAGAGTCCTGCACTTAGGACGGAAGAATCCCATGCACTGTTACAGACTAGGGACCAAGTGGCTAGGTAGCAGTTCTGCAGAAAAAGACCTAGGGGTTACAGTGGACGAGAAGCTGGATATGAGTCAACAGTGTGCCCTTGTTGCCAAGGAATTTTGGGCTGTATAAGTAGGGGCATTGCCAGCAGATCAAGGGACGTGATCATTCCCCACTATTCAACATTGGTGAGACCTCATCTGGAGCACTGTGTCCAGTTTTGGGCCTCACACTACAAGAAGGATGTGGAAAAATTGGAAGGAATACAGTGGAAGGCAACAAAAATAATTAAGGGGCTGGAGCACATGACTTATGAGGAGAGGCAGAGGGAACTGGGATTGTATAGTCTGCAGAAGAGAAGAATGAGGGGGGATTTGATAGCTGCTTTCTACTACCTGAAAGGGGGTTGGACTAGATGACCTCCTGAGGTCCCTTCCAACCCTGATATTCTATGATTCTATGATTACTTTTTCCAATATCGAGAGCTTTGGTATCTGATTGTTAGAGCTCCTGAGCACCTGGAACGCCTACTTAAGTCAATAGCACCTTCTGAAAATCAAGCCTTAAGTAACTTATCAGATGAGTCTTTGGGAGAACCAGGGCTAAAACATGCCAGTCATAGGCATTAGCCACTAGACCATGTGTCTTACATAAAAAACTACGGGCTAGATCCTTATCAGCGGTTACTTGGCATAACTGCTTTGATTTCAGTTAAGCTACATCATTGTATTTCAAAAAATTTAATAGTTGGGTTCCACCTTTAATCTGCTTCAGTGCAACTAAAGACATCAGTGGAATAGTGTGTTTAAGGGAAACTATTGTTGCCCCATATGGTGCTGATGCTACATAAAGAAGTTGAGATGCTGTCAGCAACATTCACTGACAGATCATGCTTCCTCTTGTGTGTTTTTGAATCAACATTTCCCCCCTCATTTTCCAAGATACATTCTAAACAATCTTGCATTGTCTTTGATTTTGTTGTTTGTTGTTAAGTAGAATGCCTGTAACAGTTGCAATGCAATGGGGAATGGGAATGGCAGCAGCAAAGTTGATGACACAGTGGAAAGCTGCCATAACCGATGTGGCTGTGATAATCCACTGAAATGACACCAATTTATTTCTCTGTTTTTCCAAGAGTATTACAAGTCTGGTTTTTGCTACAGTATGTGAGTAAAACAACCCCTCACTAAAAGTCCCCAGGACAATATGTTTGTGGCCTTTACAAATCTTAAGCCTAGTTTTGTTTTCTTCAGCTCTGAAATAAACCTACCATAGCTTTTGTCAGCTAAAGGTCATCTGTCAGCTAGAGGTGCTGGGCCTTTACTTTCCTGTCATGGGGAGAGAAATTAGCATCCACAAGGTAGGTCATTGCAAGGATGCACAATATTAGGGACTATTTTCCTCAAAGGCTGGCTGAGATGTTGCAGAATTTCCTTTCAATATTTGGACGTTCCCACAATTAGGATAGCTTTTCTCACCTTCAAGCTAGATTACAGCTATGCATTCTGTCAAGCGTTTGCCCTCGATGGCCACTTGGAATGCACATTGCAGGTTGGCTTTTAGGTGGAGTAGGCCAACACAGGCACATTACCCCAGTGCACTAGCTATGAAGCACAGAATAGCTGTTGCATGACCAATGTCCAGTGCAACAGTTGCAGTTTGCTGAGGACTCCTTCTGTCATTCTCCAAGGTTGAATAATAGTTGCTAGAGGCTAGTTGTTCTATTTGGAGTGTTCACCTTTGTTGTTAGAACTGCTCAGCGGTGTGTCGTAGACCTTTTACTGCTAGAGGCTTGCCTTAACTCATGTAGAAAGGTCCTAGGCTTTTGGTTGCCTACAGGGACCTACAATGCCATGGCCTACAATTCTGTGATAACTCTGAAGCCTCCAAGCGGTCATAGATGTCTAACAACAAATGACTGTTTTTAGCATCTGTAGATTGGTGCTGATATTAAGGCTAAATTAGTGTTGCTCAGTTTGTTTTCAGCTCATGGGGGCTTATGGAAAAACACAGTTTTAGAAAGTTCTCCTTCCCGTTTGGCATTTTATTTCCTTTGTTGTTAGACATAGATCAAGTTTCCTTCTAAAAATGCTGATGGCCAGAAGTGAATAAATATTAATAAAAATATGCACACTATTTATTGTATGAAGAGTTCCATTGAAGCAAAGTGTCCTCTGTAAAGAGGGAAAATATCAGAGGTATGGATTCTAAGCAGGGCCGGCTCTAGCAATTTTGCCGCCCCAAGCACAGCGGCATGCCGCGGGGGGCGCTCTGCCGCTCGCCAGTCCCGCGGCTCCGGTGGACGTCCCGCAGACATTTCTGCAGAGGGTCCGATGGTCCTGCGGCTCCGGTGGAGCTGCCACAGGCGTGTCTGCAAGAGGTCAACCGGAGCCATGAGACCAGAGGACCATCCGCAGAAATGCCTGCAGCAGGTCTACTGAAGCCGCGGGACCAGCGGACCATACGCAGAAACGCCTGCGGCAGGTCCACCGGAGCCGCCTGCCACCCTCCCAGCAACCGTCAGAGTGCCCCCCGTGGCGTGCTGCCCCAAGCACGTGCTTGGCTCACTGTGGCCTGGAGCTGGCCCTGTTTCTAAGGTATCCATCACTGGAGTATCAAAGTGCTGAGTTCAGGATAACCAGCTTGCATAAACCCAACGTACGCTGCTATAACAATGGTTACAGTACGGAAAGATCTGCTCTGAGGCAACTTACTTTGTCAACATTATAGTGTTGCCATCTGTCTCATAAACAAGAAAATCTTGGCTTTCCACAGAAATTGAAGTTGTGAACCTGTCATTATTGGGATTTTCTATTAAATAACTGTTCTTTGGGTAATCAATCCATTAAGCCAATTTCTAAACATCTGACAAACAGTTGATACCTTCAGGGGAGTACCTTACTTCCTCCATCTTTTCTGTGGGGTTTGATCATGTGATCTAGCTGACTGGTGAGGGCACTCAACTGAAGAAGGGAGTCCCTTTGTTGACTCCAAAAGGCTTTAGATCAGGTCTGTTGACCTTTTAATGGAAGCTTAAAATTACTGTCATCCTGTTTCCATTCTAATGACAGTCTACATTGATGCTACCATACTTGTGCTTTTCAAAAAATTTAAGAACCAGGACAATTCTCTGACAATGATTTCAAAATAGATGGGAAATGTAGTTTTGAGAAGTGCTTATAAAACAGGAGTGCTTTTTCTTCTCCTAGAACTCACTGAGCTCCTTTTCTTAGATAATTTGTACTGTTTTTTATTCCTCTATTGTACTCGTCTGTTTGTTTGCATGGGTTGCAGCGCAGTCATATTTTTCAGGCTACAACTTCCTTTCTCTTTTGAAGAGCAATAAATGGCCGCAAGGAATAAAAGCAGGTTTTTCTGTGCTAATTTTCTAACTATTTAAATGTGAATGCACGCCACTTAAAATAATTCCATCTTATTCCTGCCAATGTGTTCACATTAAAAGAATAAATATATTTTCCAAATGACAAATTTAGGGAAAATGTGGCTATTCTTTTAATGTAAATACACTGGCACCACTAATATGTTTTGCCCAAAGTTCGTTTTGAGGGAGAAGAAGTACATTCAGTTACTTGGATGGATTAATAGGTAGATTTTGGTAGCTGGTTAAAACTCATTCATTCATTGTGTTGGTACACACCAAATCCTTCATTTGTATTGGCAAGAAACACTAATTATGAGGGGCCAGCCCTCAAAAATGAGTTCAACCAAAATCGCTTCTTTTGGGATAGTGAACAAAACCAGAAAAACCATGGCTCCAAAGCAGGCCTAAGGCACCTTCCCCATAGAACTGACTCCAAGTCCTCCCTCCAGTGACGAATGAAGAAGGGTGATGAGTGTTACAAACAAAAATCACTTTCCTTCTTTCAGAGGCCAGGACTTAGTTGCTTATGATAAAATTTTTTGCATTTGTATACTGCCTGTAGCTGAGCTTTGCAGTATGCTTTACAATCATCAGTTAATTTAGCTTCGCATCACTGATATGGTAGTTTCACATCTACTCCCATTCAGTAGAGGGTAGTGGCGTGAATGTGGAACTCTCTCTCCTTCCTTTTCAATTTCTGTTACATCTTAAAGCCGATGTGCAATAAAACTATTTGCAGCAGGCAATACAATATAACAATATATGCAGCCTCCTCAAAAGGTGGCTTGAAGTAGCAGTATAAATAATACACAGATTTTAAAGCCTTGTGTTTATTTCTTTAGTACATCATGTTAAGCGTTAACACTGGAAAGGTGTATCAGAGAATCGTCAATGTGCATGATACAAAAATCATATCACATACTTTGAATATAAAAGTGGAGATAAAGGAAGAGGAGAACCAAACGTATGTGTGTGGGGGGGAGTATCACAGCTCAGTGGGATGCCAGGAGGAATACAAAGTTGAGCTTTTGGGATCTTTTTAAACTATTTTGTTAAATAGCATAACCCCAAATTTATTAAAATAAGTCAGTGATTCTAATATAAGGATTCAACTGTCATGGTCAAAGCACTTGAAGAAGGTGCCTGGGACTAAGGGGCCAAGGCTGGTGGGGAAGAAGAGACTAATACTGATGGGGAGAGAGTTCCTTTAAGCCCCTTGGGTTTATATAATCCTTCCATTAATTATTCTTTTCAGTGACACCGGGGTTCTGTCTGTGCTACTAGAATTCCTATTTCCCCAAAGTTTGTAGGAGTCTGGAATAAGCTAGCAAAAAGGCGGGAGTTTCCACCACACACACTCTTCTAACATGTGGGGGGAGAGGACTTTATTTCTTAGAGTGTGTCTTGTTGGGCCCCAGCTATCCTTTCTGCTACCATGAGTGGATGAGCAATGGGCCTTACCTGTGCCAAGCCGGGGAGTGCTGATTCTACGGCAACTGTTCCTCCAAACTAGAACTGGTCGCAATTTTCCACTTCTGGTTTTTCTGTGAAATTTTTATTTTCAATAAGAAAAGGCTTGAAAATAAATTGGCTTCTTTTTGTATTGTCAATCAGTTCTAAAGCTGGTCTGCATTTTTTTTTTTGGTTGTCAAAAGATGTGGGCCAATTGTTTTTCTAATTTAAAAAATACATAAATAAAAATATGAATTTTTGTACGTTTTTTTCCAGAACCCTCCACTAGAGCCTGACCGAGTCTGGACTTATGAATTTTGGGAGCGAGATTGGTGGTTGCTGGATGTGGAGCAGGGGACCAGCTGCTGTGCATAGCACTGTCCCTTGCTGCTTCCCATATTTCCATTTGGAAACTGCATTGGGATTTAACAGTACGTCAGGCACCATTAATTCCTGCTGGGTTACCCAGGCAGCTGCTTCTATCAACTTTGGGAGGACACAACTGTTGGTAGTGGAGCCAGCAGAGCAGCATGGAGAGTCCCCCATCTCTCTGCCCCTTCCCACATCACTGCCTCTGTCTCCATGGAACTCGGGCTTCCTTTTCTCATAGTTTCCTAGGCTTTGTGGGGTTGAGAAGCTGTGTTCTATCCTGTCTTCCTATCTCATTCTCCCAACAAAAGCCCTCAACTTGAAATCACAATAGTTATTGTGGTCAAGTCTGCTGACTCCTCTGTCCCCTCTGTCCATGGGTTTTTCTATTAAAGGGTATGAGTTGGCCCTTGGTCATGTCACATCCGAGAATTACAGGTTAGTGTATTATGTCTTGACCACAGGTTTCATCCTTCCAGCTGGTCACTCTCCAGCTGGTAATCATATTTCAAACATACACTGCAGCTCATAACTGTGCAAATGCAATTTCACAGTGCAGTCCTGAGGGCAGGTTCCACTGAATTCAGATTGTCCATTTCTAACACTTGTGCAGAAGAGCTATTGTCCAGACTAGCCATAAGATATAAGATGGCTAAAATGAAACAATTATTTTACTGCTAATCAGAATCCACTGATGATAAAATGATGGATGAACACAGCTACCCATGCAGAAAAATGCTAGCACATATTTTCTTTAAAGTCTATACTGGCAAGAAAGGGACAATCTCTATAAACTAGACCCATATCTCGTGGCATCTTCAATAGTACGCAATATTTCTCACCTAGGAGAGAACACAGATACGTTTATAAAGCTAATAATATAGTGTTTGTGTCATTATTAAATCACTCGAAAATTGCACACTACTGTCGTCACATGGTTACTGTAAATTTGCCATATTTAAAAGGAAACAGAGCTTAAGGGTAACATAGGGTTGGGTGATCTGCCAAACTGAAAAGAGCATTTAACAGGCTTTTAATATATTTCATAGGTTATTAGCCCCATGAGTGCTGTTAGAGTTTGCCAATAAGAAAAATGAGAACAAAGGATTATTTTCACTTACAATTTAGCAGCTCATAGTATTATTACTATGTCCTTGGTAAACAAACACAGGTGCACTAATAATTGTATCCTTTAAACAGGCAGTGTGCAGTAAGTGTGTGTTAATTTAAAAGTAAACAGGCTATAGGAATTAGAATACTAGTCCGTCAAAGGTAGCAGATTGAATATTCGCAAAGCTGAGCCCCACCAAGGGACACATGCTTGCCATTTGTCTGTGGTTTTGTTGATCTCTGCAAGATTTCTCTAGTCTGCTTGTACTGGGGAAGAAATAGATGCTTGAAGTAAAACTATAATTAAAATCAAAATTAAATCTCATCCTGTTTCATGAAGCCTAATCTGAAGATGGTCTATAATAGTAAATATCCTGTTTCATACCTTAGAGATAGGCAGCTACAAAAAATAACCTGCTACTCACCTCCACTTGTCTCGCTCTAATTAATGGAGTGCACAATGTTATCCATAAGAGAGAAATTTTATTTTTCTGCTCACTAGCTCCATGCAGGATGGATGGATGGATGGATGGATGGATGAGCAATTTCTTTCACACTGTGATAGACAGACAGATGGTCCAATAGGACACTTAAAGTTTTGACTCCAGAACAATGTCCTGTGGTGTTAACAATGGGGAGCCTCCAGTGTCTCTATTGTGCTTCATAGGCACAAGACATGCAGATATGGAGAGAGAAACTTCTAAAATTAGACTATCCCCAGGAGTCATTCCTGCCTTCAACCGTGAGGTGATTTCTGCTCCTGAGGTGATGCAGGAAATGCTGGTTAGTTGTCCTCATTCTCACTTATCAGAGGGGTAGCCGTTTTAGTCTGGAGCTGTAAAAGCAGCAAAGAGTCCTGTGGCAGCTTATAGACTAACAGACGTTTTGGAGCATGAGCTTTCGTGGGTGAATACCCACGTCATGCTCCAAAACGTCTGTTAGTCTATAAGCTGCCACAGGACTCTCATTCTCACTCGTATCTGAAAGCACCTTGAGGCCCTGGGATTGGGGACCAGTTGTGCTAGGCACTGTACAAACGTATAGTAAGTGACAGACAAAGGTTGGGAGAAAGGCAGTAGTACTATTATCCTCCTTTTATGGGGAACTGGGGGCTCAGAGAAATAAGAGGTAACAATTTCAAAATGCCTAGACTCATTTTCAGAACTGTCATAGGCAATTATGAGCCTATGTTTCATTGAAAGTTAATAGGGCCTAAGCTCCAGAATGACTTAGGCACTTCTGAAAATGAGATTTATTTTTTAAAATCACTTTGGCCTTTTTGAAAATGTTACCTAAGGGACATGCTGAAGATCCTTGAGGAGTTTGTGGCAGAGCCAGAACTCACTTCTGAATCTCAGTCCACTGGTTTAACCACAAGACCATCCTTCCTTTCTAAGGAGCCTTTGAATCCCCAAGTTTCTTATCACTCAGACAGAAAGGGCTGGATTTTTTTTTTGCTTAGGTGGCGTTTTTAAATATTGTGAGCCTTTGAAATTGGTTCTGAGTGAACTAACCATCCAAATATTTTTTTTCTCAACAATAAAATTCAATGCCAGCCTTCAGCCTTGTGTCCCAAGCTGATTTCTGTGGCTGAGGAACTTAGGTACCATAACCCACTGTTTGTGCAACAAGAGACATCCAAGTACTAATAAAGAAAATGAATCTGAAAAGCTGGTTGGTGCAGAGGTATCTCTACCAGACTCTGAATTGTAGCAGCTTCTGCTGGTGCCACTATATTAACAGGGTCATAGCTCTGGTGAGAGAACCACTGGGTGAAGCTGAGTAATTCTGATGCTAACATGGCAAATGATTCAATACAGATCATTACATATACTGGATGATAAGTGTGAGCCAGCTCCCCTGTTTGTTGTTGCTGTTGTTGTTTTTCCCGAGAGGATTTAAGTGATTGAATGCTAGAGATAGGGAGGCTCAGACGGAGTTCTGGATCAGGTGAGAGTGGCTGATCTGGTAACATGACGGGGTCATACTTGTCTTCTCCACTTAACACGAAAACAGCAGCTCTACACAGGGAGAGAAATGGGTCCAGGGGGAAGTGAACTGGGTTCTGAACTGGTATGCCTGGAGCTTAGTTTTCCCCTCATGCCATTTACTGGACTATATGTTGTGGTCTGAGGACTCAGTGCTTTGCAATTCTATAGCACCTTTCATCTGAGCATCTTAAAGCTCTTGGCAACCCTTAAGAACTGAGCCTTGCACCACCACTTTGAGAGAAGCAATATTAACTCTGTTTTATAGATTGGGAAACTGGGCTGCAGAGAGACAAGGTAACTTCCCTAAGGTCGCACAGTAGGTCAGTGAAAGAGCTGGGAACAGAAACCAGGCATCAGCTTGTCTCCCTGCTCTAACCACTAACCAGCTGCCTCCATGACTGAGTTACATTACATGTCATAAGGTCCAGCTCCAGGCACCAGCTTATCAAGCAGATGCTTAGGCCAGCAACTCCGAAGCGGGGCTGCACTTTCAGGTATTCGGCAGCAATTCGGCGGAGGGTCCCTCACTCCCTCTTGGAGCGAAGGACCTCCCGCTGAATTGCCGCAGATCGCGATCGCGGCTTTTTATTTATTTATTTGTTTTGGCTGCTTGGGGTGGCAAAACCCCTGGAGCTGGCCCTGCATGCCATGTGATGTTAACACGGAGATAGGCCCAACCACTTCAGACACCCTGAATGCTGAGGATTAGGGCATTATACTCCAACAAGCAATTTCTATACTAAGTACTATCATCAGAGCTATGAACAGAAGGGCATTCAAAATACTATGTACAAAACACCCATTGAGTGTTATGGGCCCAATACCATATGTGCATAAAGTTAGTGTTTAAGTACCCTGCTGAATTGATGTCATATTGCTCTACAGACTCAGATCAGATCCTTAGCTGGTGTAAATGGGCCGCATGCTGTTGACTTCAATAAAACCGTGCCACTTTAGTCCAGCTCCGGATCTGGTTTGTAACTCTCACAGTAGGGTTCAGCTTTTTAAAAGCCCAGGCTTTTCTGCTTGTCAGAAAAGCAGACAAAAGTGCTGTCTATAAGCAGAGCTCTCTCTGAGCTCTGGTAGCTATTTCAGTATTGTTTTTCTTCATGGACAGAGACATAGTGTGGAGTTGGGTGGGGAGAACTCATGTCTAAAGCTTTTAAAAAGGTATTTTTAAAGTATTTTTCAGCTTCAAAATGTAAGTGGCTTATCTAATTAGTGGGAACTGAAATGGGCTTTCCTTATCTTGGTATGTAAGTGCCCCTTGGCCTGGTACTAAAGAGTGCTTAGCTGAGTATGATGAGCTAGCAGTTTTAGTGCATCAGAAGTGTCAACCTCATCAGGCAGCTCTGAGGCCTATGTTGGAAATGTGCTGTGAAGCACCAAAGAGGAGCCACATTGGGGCAAGGCGATGCAGTGACTCAGTGACCTTTTCTGCTTTCTGGAGTCATCACGGCAGATCACCAGGGAAAAATGAGGTTTCTGGCTTCAACTTAGGCCCTCCCTGTGTACTCACAGCACAGATCCTTCAAACATACTGGCAGTTTCTGGTGCGGGAGAAAAAAGGCCCAAGTCTGACATCATAGGGTGTTGCAGCTGAGGAGTGAGGTGCATTGGCAAAGCTGAATGGAGATGCTTGTATACCCTCTGCCAACACTACGCCTGACTCTAGCCAGGGATATTAGCCCTTTACTTTCATTATTTTTAAATTCAGTCACTAATTCCTTTTTTGCCTAGCCAAACACGCCCAGATGCCACTGTGTTCTGTGTATGAGGATTATTGATGAATGCAGGGCAGACACCACATGTGGCTAGATAATTAGAGAGAGCCCAAAACAATGAAGATACGTGGGCATGGATAAAGCTGATGAACAGAGCAGCAGGGAGTATATTTTCAACACTTCAGATTGGACGTGCATCTTGCATTAAAATTTTAATGGGAACTAGGTGTCTAAGTCCTGTGCATTGTGCTGAAAATCTACCTTTATATGTTTTAAAAATGAATTGATTTCTGAAGGTACCCTGCAACTCACTGGATATTAGCAGCAAATAATAATCTTTGGGAGAAAACATATATTTCACACCGTTCCACAGCTATAGTAATGCTGTTAGGCATTTGTCTATTTTTACACCAATTCTGTAATGCAATCCCTGAAGGTCACTCTTTAGGAAAGGCCTTAATTAAGATTTCTGCCTGCAGCAAATTATGGGAACTATAATATATCATGCTGTAGCAACCCAGATACAGATCATTGGCTACCCTGATCCAGTCATGTGCTATGAACAAATATTACCGTTTTCATATAGCTGAGGATCATTTTGCAATGCAATTAAAAATGCAGTGTTTTAGTTTTCTTAAAAAATCTATGAGAAGACAGAAGAATCTTTCTTTCAGGCCAAATACATTGTTCAGTTTATGCGTGAAAGTCAAATGTAGACAGGTATACATAGCCGGCCAAGGACAGCGAGGCTTTTTTGCATTATAAATATTAAAAACAATACTATTTAAAAGGTCTAATCTGTTTTTATTTAATTACTTTCCTTCCATCTGTTTTACTCTTCCTTCCCTCTGGACCGCCAAGGTCTGCTCTTCCTAGTCCAAGGACAGATCCTCTTTACCTGCCAGCCCTGGGCATTCATGACTGATGTGATTCCAAATCAAGACTTACAAATTTGGGGCCTGATTTTCAGAGGTGCTGAGCATCCATAACTCCTACTGATGCCAGAGGGCTCAGCACCTCTGAAAATCATACCATTAGTTTCCAGGTGTTTGCCTGCTTTAGGTCCTGATCCTGCGAGTGCCCGCATGTGGGCAGACCTCTGTGCTGACGCAGAGCCCCACTGAAGTTATTCCCAGATCCACACAGAAGTCATTGCCGGATCAGGGCCATATTTAGTGACTGTCCTGACCCCCCTTTTTTTTTTTAAACAAAAGAATATCTTGGCTGAGATATTTCTAGCTGTGAATCTTCTGTGAAATTAGAGGTTTTTACTTTTCATCGTAGCAATATCGAGATAATTTACTTGGGATTCTTCAGTCTCTAGTGGATAAAGGATTTACTACTCAGATAACATACCTGGGAGGATAAGTTTGAAAATATCAGTGCACTTATCAGTAGCCATGTAGATGATGGTTTTTGCTTGAGAAATTTTAATCATGCTAATATAGGAGCAGAAGGGGGGGTGCATATTAATAAGGATGGGTCTGTGCATTTGAGTAACATATGGACTAAGCCTTCCACCTGAAAACCAAAGAGTTAGCTTGCACTTGGCCCTTGAGCTGGGTGCATAGGGGACAAAAGGGTGCTTTCCTTCTCCTACATATTCTGTGCCCCCTTGCCTTCCTCTTCCGCCCTCCCCCCATCCTCAGGCTACATTGACACTGCCCCACGTATGGCTTCATCTGCTCTTGGAGCTAGGGGCGTGATTCCCAGATCACACAGAGTTACGTACCCATGGGGTTCAGGCAGGTGTGTACTCTGGGCAGCCACCCTATACCAGTGTTCCCCGATGCTCATGCTACTGCAGCAGTACTGCTGGTTTTAGCATGGTAGGTCAATGAGCACTAGTACAAGTGTGTTGGAATTTCACTGCTAGCTCCAAGTGCAGATGTAGCTATTCGTGGGCCAGGCACAATCAGTCTCGGAGTCAAGACCCCATCCCCACCCTTCGCACACACAGCCTGGGGCACAAAGAAAGGAACATGGTAGTATCCTCCTGAGTGTCAATACTGAGTAGCTCCAGGAGGCTTCGTGCTACCACATGCTTGTTCTGGAGTGATGTGAATCCCCACACTGCACCCAACTTGGGCCTGTGTATGAATTATCTCCCGTCTGGCCCAGTGAAAAGAAACCAAACCTTCTTGTAGGCATGAAAGCTTCACTTATCTATTCCGACCCTCGCCATCTCTTATTTTATTTGCCACCCCAGCACAGCTGGGGCCAAAGCAGGCGTGCTGAAGGATTGAGGGAGAGAGCCTCTTCTTGCTGCATTTCCTCCCTAACTAGAAGCAGAACCCATCCCCAAGAGTCTGTTCATTCGTGAGACTTCCATCCCAATGTTTTCAGCCTCTTGCTCCCCTTTTCCTGTCACCATCCCACTGCAATAGTTTTTTCTCTGTTGTTCTACCACAATATCCATAAATATAGAGAGGCAGCTGCTACAAGACAAATCATGCTGCACTTCCTCAGGATATCCCTAGAAATCTGTACAAGGTATCCCCATTGGGTGTATGGCTGTACAGCTGGATCTTTCTGCTTCCATCACTCCTTTGAAAATCATGGATCTCACTCTATTCACTCTGGCCTTGGGTATGCCAAGAGTATTGCACTCCAGAGGTTCAACAAAAGAGAAAATGGTTACAGCTCCCTGCCAGGGTTCCTAAAACATTCCATATTGCTGCAACGTAGTAGTAGCGCTGAGGGTGTACAGAAAGGGAAGGTCCATATTTCTATCCAAATGAAGTCTGACTGCTGCTCTTCACAGCTAGATCACTGTCTACTGCCTTAATCTCAAAGATCAGTGCTTGCCCAGCTGCCTAATATATACATTTGATAGGGATACTGCCTTCCACCAAAAAAAAATCTGCCTCATTTTTACGTTAACTAGTTCTTTAAAAAAAATTAAAAAATCTACCACTGATCGTGAAGAGGTTTTATTTTTGTATTTTATTTGAGACCAAAGCATTTTTCATTACAAGCTGACAGTACAGCAAAGAACAAGTTAGTGTTTTAGCCTTGTGGCTCATCGAAGGCCAGTAATCAACTGCCACTAATAAGAGACTCAATATCATTTAATATCATGCTTTTATATAGCGTGACAGCATATATGGCCTTGCAAGTCCATGAGTGAAAAATGGCAGTAGGCCTTTAAAATATACATGCCTTCTGATCTGTATTTAGAGGTATCCTTCCACTCCCTGTAAAGAAGGTATCCTTCCCCTTCCCTGTGTTACATGACAGTAACAGACGATGGTGGCATTTCAAAGCAATCAGGAGTGCACCAGGCTAACTTGCCTGCTTTCCTTTCTTTATTTTTATTCCACTGTGATGTGTTCAGGATATTTTTTAACTATAATGATGTATTGCAAAAAACAGAAAAATATAAAATCTTCACACGAGCAGGAGGCAGTTTACCTATGACTTTCTTATGTCACTTTTCAAACAAATTTTCTAGGGTTTTATTTTTCCCCCTCCCTTTACAGCCAAATGAGAGAAATATAGCCTGCACATGAGAGATAATATTGTCCTGGGAAATATCCAGTGGATTAATGTATTTCTACTGAAGCTAGCAGGAAATTGTGTTTCAGTTTGTGCTTATGGGCTTATTGTGAATACATCATATTGAGAACAATTTGTTAAACAAGAAATATAGAGTGTTAAAAAATAGGAAGGAAACATAAACTGAGAAAGTCAGATTCTATAATAGGCTTGATATGTATCTGCATTGTTAATAGTCCAGATGCCACATTGCTGACTCACTTCTTTCTGGTGACTAGCCCTATATTTCATAACGAAACAAAAACCAGTTGTAGTCTCCAAGTTATTTATGTTCAGTATCTCATGCTGTCTATATACATTATTCCAGTGGTGTTAATTTGTAAGCACCCATTTGATGACATAATTATAGGTAAATAGCTGTATAGCGTGGTTAAGTGGTAATGTCTATATGATACGATGCAATTAAACTTAAAACAATGTCTACCTTTAGACACAGGAAACCTCGGTGCATGGAAGAGAGAGACTACAGATAGGTCTGACTCTGCGACATCATTGCACAATTAATGGATGATCACAATGAAGCAGAGCCAAAAGTGAGCTGTGAAGGGTCATCAATAACTAGAGGGAGTAAATGATGTATCCAAAGTCAGCCACTTGTATGTGCCATTTATACAGCAGTGGCTTGGATTTTGATGGGCAATGAGGTCATTTTTTGTCAATTTTGATGAAGCCACGTTAGTGTTCACTTGCTGGGTGTGATACATACTATTGATAGGGCATTAAACTTAGTCATTACTGCCACAGTGCAGTGAGATACTTCCACATCCACCTCCTATATCACGTACCCTATGAGCAGGAGCAACCCAGGGATTTTGTCAGCTTGTCCAGCAGCAAAGTGAGCGGTGTGGCTCCTAATTAAAGTCAAACTGCTGCACCTAGAAACAAAGCGCTGCCCACACACAGCAACTTGCAGGACTGGGACGTAAACTATATTGTAGTGTAGATTAGGCCAAGATTCTCAAAAATGACTAGGGTGTTTTTGGGCCTGTATATTTGAGTGTCCAGCGTGAACCACCTTAAAGGAGCCTGATTTACAGAAAGTAGTGAACACTCTTCCTCTGAGAACCAGGCCCCTAATCCCAAGACATTTTTGAAAGATGAGGCCTGTTTGTATTTTCTGTTGTAAACCAGTATGAGTTATTTCAGCTGCCGTGCATTAAGAATGTGCCATCCTCTTAGTTCAAGAACATGTACAGCATAATATAAAATGGTACTTAAAGCCTCTTGGGATATGTGGACTAGGAAGGGGCTAAAGTTCTCACTGCTTCACTCTATAGGTGAAAGCCTTGAGTGAGACTTCTAAGTGTTGGAGGCTTTTCTGATTCTTATTCCTTCAAAATGGAGGTCAGATAACAGGAGAGAAGGTCAGAGAAAGTTATTACAAACAAAGTGTTTTTAAACATCTTTATCTCCACTGATATGATGCCACTTTGTAGGCAGGAAAATGCCAAAGAATCCCACCACAGTAGCAATTAACTTCAAAAAATGGAATGACACAAAAATGAGGAAGCTAGTTAAATTGAAATTAAAAGGAACAGTCACAATAGAGAAATGCCTGCAAGCTGCATGGAAAATTTTTGAAACACCATAATAGAGGCTCAAACTAAATGTATGCCCCAAATAAAAACAAAACAGTAAGAGGACCAAAAAATTCCACCATGGCTAAACAACAGAGTAAATGAAGCTGTTAGAGAAGAAAAGACATCCTTTAAAATTTGAAGTTAAATCCTACTGAAGAAAATAGAAAGGATCATCAATTGTGCAAGTCAAGTATTAAAGGATAATTAGGCAGGTCAGAAAAGAATTTGAAGAGCACCTAACAAAAGACACAGATTTTTTTGCTGTTAGTTTTTGTAAATACATCAGAAGCAGGAAACCTACCAAAAAATCACTTGGGCCACTGAATGATTGAGGTACTAAAGGGATACTCAAGGAAGAAAAGGCCATTGCAGAGAAGCTAAATGAATTCTTTGCATCGGTCTTCACTGCACAGGATGTGAGGGAAATTCTCACACATGAGCCATTCTTTTTCTGAAAGCCAGCAATCGTTGATGTAAGAAATTCAGTATCTACACTGACACTGCATCAATACAACTGTGTCAACCTAAGCAATACGTCTCTCACAGAGGTGGAGTTAAATCAGCATAGCACACAAGTTACATCAGTGGAGCAACATCTTAGTTTAGATGCTTACAGAGTTAGGTCAACATAAGCTGCCTTGCATTGAGAAACTGGCTCAGTATCTCTGCTAATAAAAGGTGGAACAGATTGTTTAGCATAGAATCATAGAATTGGAAGGGACCTCAAGAGATCATCTAGTCCAGTCCCCCGCACTCAAGGCAGGACTAATTATCTAGGTGTTTGTCTAACCTGCTCTTAAAAATCTCCAATGGTGGAGATTTCACAACTTCCTTAGGCAATTTATTCCAGTGCTTAGCTACCCTGTCAGTTGGGAAGTTTTTCCTAATGTCCAAACTAAACCGCTCTTGCTGCAGTTTAAACTCATTGCTTCTTGTCCTATCCTCTGAATCTGAAGCCCAGTAAAGTCAGTGTTGTTTTGTGGGCAAAATCAGTGAGTTTGCTCTTCCTCTGGGAGTATTTGACTGAGATTCTACTACTGTAATAGGATCTTTATTCAAATTTGTCAGCAATGTAACTGTCCACACAGTATTGGCTGTGGTAGCGCTTGCCTCATGTGTCGCTATAATGCTGCTAGAGAGTATTGTGAAACAGTTTTCATTCTGCCTTTCACCATTCTATGCTGATTAAAGGCATTGGAAGTTTTCATCATACTCTTTTCCTCATATTAGGCAGTTTGGAAAGTCTATTTTCATAGAATTATAGAGCTGTAGAATTGGAAGGGACCTCGAGGGGTTTTCTAGTCCAGTTCCCTGCTCTCATGGCAGGACTAAGTATTATCTGGATCATCTCTGACAGGTGTTTGTTTATCCTGCTCTTAAAAATCTCCATTGATGGAGATTCCACAACCTCCCTAGGCAATTTATTCCAGGGCTTAATCACCCTGACAGTTAAGAAGTTTTTCCTAATGTCCAACCTAAACCTCCCTTGCTGCAATTTTAAAACATTGCTGCTTGTCCTATCCTCAGAGTTTAAGAAAAACAATTTTTCTTCCTCCTTCTTGTAACAACATTTTACATACTTGAAAATTGTTATCATGTCTGCTGTCAGTCTTCTCTTTTCCAGACTAAACAAACACAATGTTTTCAAACTTCCCTCATAAGTCATGTTTTCTAGACCCTTAATCATTTCTGGTGCTGTTCTTTGGACTCTCTCCAATTTGTCCACATCCTTCCTGAAATGTGACACCCAGAACTGGACACAATACTCCAGTTGAGGCCTAAACAGAGTGGAGTAGAGCAGAAGAATTACTTCTTGTGTCTTGCTTACAACACTCCTGCTAATACATCCCACAATGATCACTTTTTTTGCAACAGCATTACACTGTTGACTCATATTTAGCTTATGGTCCACTGTGACCTCCAGATCCCTTTCCGCAGTACTCTTTCCTAGGCAGTCATTTCCCAGTTTGTATGTGTGCAACTGATTGTGCCTTCGTAAGTGGAGTACTTTGCATTTGTCCTTATTGAATTTCATCCTGTTTACTTCAGACCATTTCTCCAGTTTGTCCAGATCGTTTAGAATTTTAATCCTATAAGTGCTTGAAACCCCTTCAGCTTGGTATCTTCCACAAACTTTATAAATGTACTCTGTATGCCATTATCTAAATTACTGATGAAGATATTAAACAGAACCAGACCCAGAACTGATCCCTGCGGGACCCCACTTGTTATGCCCATCCAGCATGACTCTGAATCACTGATGACTACTCTCTGGGAATGATTTTCCAACCAGTTTTGCACCCACCGTGGAGTAGCTCCATCTACGTTGCATTCCCCTAGTTTATGTATGAGATGGTCATGTGGGACAGTATCAAAAGCTTTACTAAAATCAAGATATACCATGTCTACCACTTCCCCACTATCCACAAGACTTGTTACCCTGTCAAAGAAAGCTATCAGGTTGGTTTGACACGATTTGTTTTTGACAAATCCATGCTGACTGTTACATATCACATTATTAGTTTCTAGCATAAGTAGTTAACACATATTTCAAGGGACCATTTAAGGAGAAGTGGTCCGTTAACACCTCTCCAGTTACAGGGAGGAGAGGAAGTGGGAGTAGCAGCTAAAGGAAGGGCTGTAAGTGGGTTATAGGTTCAATTTATGGCTCATTTCTATGCAGTCAATGATTTTTAATGTCTAGCAAAGGTATGAATTTAAGCTCCTGGGCTCATATTTTGGAAGTGTTATGCAGGTTTCCTTTGATGATGAGGAATGATAAATCAGATATAGAGTAATTGCTTTGTTAAAAGTATCAGAGGGGTAGCTGTGTTAGTCTGGATCTGTAAAAACAGCAAAGAGTCCTGTGGCACCTTATAGATTAACAGACATATTGGAGCATGAGCTTTTGTGGGTGAATACCCACTTCATCGGATGCATTCACCCACGAAAGCTCATGCTCCAATATGTCTGTTAGTCTATAAGGTGCCACAGGACTCTTTGCTGCTTTGTTAAAAGTGTTCACCGACAGGTGAAGTCGTGTTTTTGTCTTTTATCATTTTTCTGTGTGAGTTCATATAAGATTGTAGTGATTATCTGGTTTCACCTATATAGTTGCTCTCTGGATGTTTAATCCACTGAATGAGATGCACAACACGTCATGATAAGCATGTGTAGAACTCATATTTTTTGGGGGGTGTTGATCATTGTAGCAGTGGAGATATGCCTGCAGGTTTCGCATCTTTTGTTTTGGCAGGGTCTGATGTCACTTTGAGTTGTTTTGTCCTGGTCTGTGGGGTGCTTTTTTCTGATGACGAGCTTGGAGAAGTTGCGAGGGGTTGTCTGAAGGCCAGAAGATGAGGTTCAGGAAAGATTTCTTCCAGGATGGTGTTCCTACTGAGTATAAGTTGTAATTGTTTGATGATACCCCATGGGGATCCAGTGTGGTAGAGGATGACAGCTCGGGGTGTGCAGTTGGAGGGGGTTTCATTTCTGTAAAGTGTATTTGTATGGCCCATTCCATATTTCAGTCTATTCTCTGGTGGACTGACCTTGCTTGCTGAAGGCGGTTTTGAGTGTGTTAAGGTATGTATCGTGGACTTCCTTCTCGGAACATATTCTATGGTATCTGAGTGTTTGGCTATAGGTAACAGATTTCTTGGTATGTTTGGGGTACTTACTGGATCTATGAAGGTAGGTGTGGTTATTCATGATTTCTTGTATATAGTTGTCTCTATGGTTCCATTACTGAAGCTGATTGTGATGTCCAGAAAGTTGATGCTGGTGTGGGATGGTTCTAGAGAATGGAAAAGTGATGGTTGATGAAGTTGTGGTGGAAATCTATGAAGGAGTTTAAGTTGTCTGTCCAGAGGATGAAAATAGCATTTAGGTATCTCAGGCATTTGTCCAAAACTTCTTCTTCACGGTGGCCTATGAAGAGATTGGCATATTGAATAGCTATCCTAGTACCCACAGCTGTTCCCAGGGTTTGGAAAATGTTTGCTGTTGAATGTAAGATTGTTATGGATGAGGATGAAATGGATGAGTGTGGTGATGTGTTTGGGGTGTATATCTGAGAGTTGTCCATAGTTTTGTAAATATTTGAGGCAGGAAGCTATGCCGTCATTGTGAGGGATGTTGGTAAATACGGAGGACACCATGCCATGGTGGCAAGGATGGTAGTCTAAGGGAGGTTATTAATTTTGTGGAGTTTTTGGGAGAAAGTCATTTGTGTCCTGGAGGAATCTGGTCCTTTTTGTGTTGAGCGGTTTGAGGATGGTTTCTATGAGTTCCGATATTCTTTAAATAAGAGTGCCTGGCCACATGTGATGGGTATGCCTGGATTCCCTTGTTAGTGTACCTTGGGAAGCATATAGAAGGTCCCTGTGCAGTGTGAGTTTGTGGGGGATGAGTTTGTAGAATTTCTCTTGGAATTGTATGAGGAAGGCTTTGATGATAGCCTTAAATTCCTGGGTAAATTGTGATGTAGGGTCTTCTCTAAGTTCTTTATAGTAGGTGGTGTTGGACAGTTGTTGGTTGGCCTCATTAACATAGTAATCATGGTTGCGGTCTAAATTAGCTGTTACCACTCAAGAAAGAGATCATGGAGTCACTGTTGATAGTTCTCTGAAAACATCCATTCAGTGTGCAGCAGCAGTCAAAAAGCTAACAAAATGTTAGAAACCATTAGAAAAGGGATAGATAATAAGCCAGAAAATATCATAATACCACTATGTAAATCTATGGTACGCCCACACCTTTAATACTGCATGCAGTTCTGGTCATCCCCTCTCTCCTTCCCTCCTCCCCAAGAAAAAGGTGTATTCAAAATGAGAAAAGTGCAGAGGAGGTAACAAAAATTATTATAGGTATGGAAAAGCTTCCACATGAGGAGAGATTAATATAACTGAGACTGTTCAGTTTAGAAAAGAGTTGACTAAGGGGGAATATGATAGAGGTCCATAAAATAATGAATGGTGTGGAGAAAGTGAATAAGGAAGTTTTATTTACCCCTTCACATAACACAAGAACCAGGGACCACCAGATGATATTAATAGGTAGTAGTTTTAAAACAAATATAAGGGTTCACTTCTTCACACACAGCAGAGCCAACCTGTGGAACTCATTGCCAGGGGATGTTGTGAAGGCCAAAAGTATAACTGGGTTCAACAAACCTACGGTCAAGGAGGATAGGTTCATCAATGACTATTAGCCAACATGGTTAGGGATGCAACGCCATGCTCTGGGTGTCCCTAAACCTCTGACTGCCAGAAGCTGTGACTGGATGACAGGAGATGGATCACTTGATAATTTCCATGTTCTGTTCATTCTCTCTGAAGCATCTGGCACCGGCCACTGTTGGAAGACAGGATACTGGGCTAGATGGACCATTAGTCTGAACCAATGGGACCTCTACTACAATTAGTATATGAGAAACCAATTAAGTTGACCTAGAGTGTCAAAAAGTATCCAGGCTGTTAGCACTCAATGTGGAGACAATTTCATGGCAGTCAATAGCAGTAGAGCTCAAAATGAGTGAACAGGGCAAAAGGAATGAATATAACAGTGCTCAAGACTCAGCGCTATAATTTCCTTAACTTTGCAACCAGCCTAGGGAACAGTGGAGCATAACAACAAGCAGCCAGCCACAGGCTGGTACCATCTATCTGTGTGGCTTTCTGATTGTAAATTCTTTAGGGTAGGGACTGTCCTCATGTTTACCATACAGCACCAAACGCATAGTCAGTGCTAAACAATGAAGCATTGTTCACTGGCATGTCTATTCTGATGGGAAAATCAGCCCAGTTATGCTAAATTGAAGGGACGAGACTTTCTTTGTGCCTTGTCCAAGCTCAGTACACTAACAAGGGCAGGAATATATGGACACAGTCACAGACAACAACCGCGGCTCAGTCTATAAATGTCTGTTGGCAGACTGGGGACAATTAGCAACCATATGTGTTTCCCTTTAAGAATGATGGACTGTGAGGATATGTTGTCAGTCTGCCCGAGAGAACCTGCTCTTTGTGTTGGTGTTCTCTCAGAAAATTCTCTGCTGAGTCAATCTTCGATACAAGGGAACTAGTTAAAGGGGTGCCATCAGAGCACTGAACCACAGCACTGCAGTAAAACCTTTTGTCTGTTGAATTAGGATTGGGCTCGGTAGGAGCCGAGCCATGGAAGCATTGCAGAGAGCATTTAGTGAAAACTGTATCAACTGAATTTTGATCTACTTCATTAATTGACAGGATTTCTCCAAGTCAGACACTCCAGCTTCTCAAAGGGGTTAATTATGGGGATTTTCAAGCTGTTTTCCATTGTTATAACAATGTTTATTTGTATTGTGGTAGCAACTAAAAGCCCCAAATGAGAGCAAGTCCCCATTGTGCTTGGCACTGTACAAATACATAGTAAGAGACACTGTGTGCCCCACAAAGCTTGCACTCTATATAGAATAAGGTGAAAGGAAGTAGTATTTTCAGGAGTCATTCAGTAACCAACAAAGGACCTAACTGCAAAACAAATATGTGCAGTGAATATTTTGACTAGCTATAGAATGGACTAATCTGGTTGGCGCTAGCAGAAGGCCAAATGGTGGAATAAACCCAGCTGTATGGGTCATGATTAGTCATTCAATGATTATTGTGAAACTAACAAAATCATTTTATTAGAGAAACCGCACGTCAAACCATGGCTCTGAATTAGGTAGCTGTGCTGCTTGAGTGATCTAAAGAGCTTCTCCTTTGGCTTAGTGTCTTCAGTGGGCCCACAGTACACCAAGAAAACCTGATATTTAGCCTTACCACGCTAGACAATTGTCCATTGTTGCCGACGTACATTGGCTATCCTGATGTTGCCCCGTACCCTTACAGTAAAACAGGGACCAACGCTAATGCTTAGTGAGCAGTTAGTACATTTCACAGCATCTTTTTTTTTACTGTAAAACTCTAAGCTTTAAAAAATATTTACATTTTCCTCTCACAAGCCATTATAGGGAGACTGTGGGGGCGGTTGGGGAGGGGGGAAGAGAATTGTTTCTGACAGCCATACTATGCTGACATATTAAAAACATATTGGCTGAGAAGTGACTATTATAAATAGCTGGCATTGTACCGCAATACATTAGTGTGCTAGTCTTTTGATTCCTCTATAATTATAGAATGAAAGCTTCAATTCCTGCAGTGGGTGAGCATTTAAAATTACAGCTGAGATGGTAAATTACTGGTCCTCAATGTCTCAGTCAGACAGATTGCTTTCAGTTCATGAAGAGGAACTCAGTGCTGTGTCAGAGCCAGATTCCCCCGGTGAGCTTAACGTGCTCTATTTAAAAGTATCAGATGAAGTAAAGGAAGTAGTAGAAAATCTTACAGTTCACCAGCATAAACACTCATTTTTATTTTCATAAACATGCAGTGCTGGTGTTGCCTCAACAACGCTTACACTATTTATATTGGTTTTTGCTTCACACGTCCTTAGGAACAAAGCTTATCAGCTAAGAGCCTGGTTTTATTAGTTTCACTGGACACTGTTTCAGTAATGGGTTTAAGTCTCACATGAAGGTACTGTGATGCCTTTTGTATCTGTCAATAGAGCCTAGTCTCAAAAGCACCTCCTACCAGTGGTTGTGTTGTTGGAGACTACCAAACAGAAAATTGCAACAATAGTTTCTAATTCTTTCTACCTGTAATCTAAGTAATGGAGCAAGAATGAATGTCAGTTTTCATCTACCAACAAATGATTGTCCCTTACAGGTTGACAACACCAAATAAACAGACATCAGTCGTATGTGTCAGAATCACAATTTCAGAGCAATAGAAGATTTCTGAATAAAATACTGATTTTTTTTTCTTGGAGGGCCAAACTTGACAATTATATAAGCGAGTGCAACCTGAGTGACTTCAAAGGAATTGCACCCATTTTTACCACAACAGAATTTGGCTCATAGGCCAACATTTTCAAACCTGGATGCCTCAGTAGATAAGCATCTAAATAAGGACCCAATCCAAAGTCCAGTGAAGTCAATGGGAATCTTTCAAGTGGGTGCTGGAGAAGTGCCATAAAAGTGGTTTGATTTTAAGAAATGCTGAACAGCCACACAGCCCACTGGGAGCTGCAGGTCCTCAGCGCTTTTAAAATTCAGCCAGAAAAATGTAGGTGCCTAAATTTGGATATTGGAACCTGACTAGGTTTGAAAATTCTTTTGGAGTGTGTGTAGACAGGTGATCAACTGCACGTGTGTCAGCGTGAAATAAATCTATTATTGGACTCTTCGAGAACAAGCAGTTTTGACATGAATGTGGAAGGCTACAGCACTCAGGGTATGTTTGTGAAAAAGTTAGTCACACCTCATCACTACTGTTGCTCAGTTTCAGCAGAGAGGCCAAGGAGTAAATGAGAATGGAGAGCAAATTACTTTCTCAAACATCTAGGTCAAGGTTGTGACACACTGGCACAGCTCCATGGGGAAAATTCCTCTATCCCTGACTATGTTGTATTTATCACGTGTATAAAGAGGAGCTGACACAGTACAGCTTTTTATTACATTTGCTTCATATGTATAAAAGAAAAAAAAACAGTGACTTCATTCTAGCCCTTCAGATTGTGGGAAGCATTTTCAAAAGTGCCTAAAGCCCAGATTTTTACAGGTGTTTAGGAACTGCTCCACTCTGTGTTGCAATGCCTGACTGAATCAGGAGCCTGCATATTATTTTCAGAAGTGATTTAGGGGCCAGTCCGATTGATTTTTCAATAAGACTAAGGTCCAGATTCAAAGGCATTTATGTACCTAACTCCCACTGATTTCAATGGAAATTAGGCAACTAAATACATGTTTGAAATCTGGCCCTAAATCACATTCAGAAATAGGACTTTGGCTTCTATGTAATTTAGGCACGTCTGAAAATGTTATTTTGTCATCTCAATAGTCAGACTTCTACTTTGTGAATGAGCAGCACTTAATTATATTTAAACAAAAGCTTGGTTGAGGACGCACACTTTCCAGGATGTCTTTAAGATTTTCCCAATAATCTGGGTTAATATGAATCTTACGTAGAATATCTAAGAGTCACAATGCCAAATTACTTATTAACCTGGATATTTTATCAGAATGTTTCGGGTTTTTTTTTTAAATATACATGCACACAAAAATGATGCAGGACACAAATATGGGGAGTGGGGGAAAATCTCTAACATTCAAAATCTAGAAGATTTCAAAAGTAACACTATAAATAGCTGGATGCAGCCTTTTTCCATAGGGAAACACCTTCTTTTGCACAGAAAGTTTGTAGGATTGTGATGGCCAAATTGTTGCCAAATTGTCTGAGACACAAAGATCCCATGCATGGATTCTTATTCTAGAAGCATAACTCCCATATGGAATAACTTGACATACATTCCTCACTACCCATTACAACTAGCCAGACTCACATTTGAGACCTGATTTCCAGCAGTGTCGTGGGCACCTATTTAGATATGCACAAGTGCATGCCTGCTTTACTTTACATCTGCACTATCTGATGTGTGTGCGAGGTATAAGGCCCAAAACACGTCAGGCTGACCTAAAAAGAAGCAATATCTTCTTTTGTAAACGTTTTACTTTGGCTATTTAATGTGGCAGCATTTTTCTCTTTTGCTATAAAAATGTGTGCTACAAGGAGAGTTAGATTATCGGCAAAGGGAAGCAAACACTGCATATATGAGCCCAATCTAACAACAAGAGATAAGCCCCAAAGCCTGTATTAATATATTGAAAAGCAGCTGGTACATATTTAAGAAGCACCTGAGAGGCTTTTTTATTTACATTTAACATTTTCTATTTTAAAATTGTCAAGGTTTTTTCCCCACTCTGAACTTTAGGGTACAAATGTAGGGGACCTGCATGGACCCGTCTAAGCTTAATTACTAGCTTAGATCTGGTACGCTGTCACCAGCCAGAAATTCAGTGTCTGGCACACTCCCTGTCCCCTCTAAACTTTTCCCTCCCTGGGTTGCCTTCAGAGGCTTCACCAATTCCCTGGTGAACACAGATCCAAGCTCCTTGGATCTTAAAACAAGAAAAAATAAATCAGGTTCTTAAAAAAGAAAGGTTTTAATTAAAGAAAGAAAAGGTAAAAATCATCTCTGTAAAATCAGGATGGAAAATACTTTACAGTGTACTCAGATTGATATAGCCCAGAGGAAACCCCCTCTAGCCTTAGATTCAAAGTTACAGCAAACAGAGGTAAAAATCCTTCCAGCAAAAAGAAAGATTTACAAGTTGAGAAAACAAACATAAGACTAACACGCCTTGCCTGGCTGATTACTTACAAGTTTGAAACATGAGAGACTGATTCCGAAAGATTTGGAGAGCCTGGATGTACGTCTGGTCCCTCTTAGTCCCAAGAGCGAATAACAACAACACAAAGAGCACAAACAAAAGACTTCCTCACCAAGATTTGAAAGTATCTTGTCCCCCTATTGGTCCTCTGGTCAGGTGTCAGCCAGGTTTACTGAGCTTCTTAACCCTTTACAGGTAAAAAAGACATTAACCCCTTAACTATCTGTTTATGACAAAAATGCTAGGAGTTTTAAAATGTAAACTAATCCTCTCCTCCAACAGTAACATTTTTACGGCCCTTCAAGTTTTCCAAGATCATCTCAGCTGGAAAATCTGTTTTCTAAAAGAAGGTGTCTAAATGTTCCGTCGCTCAGCAACCTGGGCATTTAAGAATTCAGAGAAAAACTGTTTAGAATTTCCAGAAAACCAGAGGTACCTGGAGCTAAGGGAAAAATTAGTCTTGAATTATTCCTTCAACTAATATTGTGTTGATGCCTCCTTTCTGGAGCATAAAATCTACTTTAATGAAACCAAGTGATAGGAATCACAGAAGCCTGATATTCCCCGGTCTGATGTGTATGCAAATATGTGTTTGCTTTGCAGGTGCATCTCTATTTGCCCACACTTCACTACACATTCATCTCACTGGTTTTGTATCTAAATCAGGCATTTGTACATACACATCTGGTAGTGCACATGTAAAGTGAAACAGGCATGCATTTGTGCCCATTTAAATGAGAACTTAGAATACTGCTGAGAAATTTGTAGTGATTTCATGAAACCACAAGTGGAATTTGCTAAAGCTTCATACTGGCATTTTTCTTTTCACTGATATTTTGAAATAAAGCTGTGAGGAGAGCATCGCACATACATAGACACACACACATACACTCTAAAACAATTGAATAATCAAATTTTTGCAGGTCAAAACTTTTTCCCACCTAACCTTTTGGTTTCCAGTTTATTTTTTTGTTATCGTTTGTTTCTCTTTTTTCATTTTATTACAGGCAGAAAATACATTTTTCTGCAATTTTTATGGGGTTAGTGAGGGGGACGAAAAGGAAAAAATCTGCCAATCAAATTAATGGCTTTTCACCTGGTGAGAAAGTTGCCAGTTTTGCTGCTAAGAAGCAAAAAAGGATAGTTTCACACAGCTCTAAGGTTGAATTCTTGTTTAAAGACAATAGAGCTCCCAAATGCATGAAAGTTGTTTATAGACTTTTGCATCAAGGAATTCTAATATATGGAGATATACCTAGATCACAGAACTGGAATGGAGTCCAGTCCTCTGCCTTCACTAGCAAGACCAAGTACTGATTTTGCCCCAGATCCCTAAATGGCCCTTTCAGGGATTGAATTCACAACCTGGGGTTTAGCAGGCTAACACTCAAACCAGTAAGCTATCCCTCCCCATCTCCCTGCTCAGACACAAATTCCTGTAACCAAGATAATCCCAAGTCACAAAATATGAACAAACCAAAATTTGAAGCTATTCAGATCTGGGTTGCTGTTTTGCCGCATTATGACTATGTGGGCTATTTGAAAAATTTGTGTCCACATCTGGTTTCATATTTCGACTCTCCCCACAGGTCTGGATATTTGGATCAAGAATGTTGCTTAGGATCCATCTCTGCTATGCACTGTGCTTGTAAAAAGGAATTTCTAGATCCTTTTTACAGCCCACCACTGGTTTCATATGTCAGGAACATTTTCATAGGTTTCAATCTCCCTGACAGTGAATGGGAAGCTTTCCCTGGTGAGTGAAAGGACCTATTCTAGATAGCCTTCCAAGCATGTATGGGGTGGAAAGTGGTGATGCTATGGTGCCTTCCTGAGTTTGCAGATAGCTTTCAAAGGTAATAATAGCATGAAACTGACTAGACAATGGTCAGTTTCACTACTGATATTCAACACCCTATGGGCAGCATGAAAGTTGGCCATGCCATTGGCTTTGGCACTGAAGCTGTTGCCCATAAGGTTCGCCAGTGGTCCTTCCACAGCCCATTCTTGTGGATTGACCTCTATCTAAGCAGGTTTCTAGTAATTTTTTAATCTTTATGACGTAAACATTGGAAAAATAGCACTTCTCTTAATCTGACTCGTCTCATTTTAGAGAAAGTAACTTGATCTCTTATTATCATTGTTCAGATTTGACTTTCATTTTATCTAATTGGATATCTATGTTTAAAAATCACAAAAAAATGAACATCCAGGTACACTTCATTTCAATGTTTTGAAGCCAGGATGGGTAAGGAATGGTGTCCCTAGCCTCTGTTTGTCAGAGGATGGAGATGGATGGCAGGAGAGAAATTACTTGATCATTGCCTGTTAGGTTCACTCCCTCTGGGGCACCTGGCATTGGCCACTGTCGGTAGACAGATACTGGGCTAGATGGACCTTTGGTCTGACCTGGTACAGCCGTTCTTATGTTCTTATGTTATGTTCTTATCACAAACCACACAAAAATTTCTTGTAGTTTGTGATGTGTCTAAAAAGTTTAATGAAATAACTTCATTATATTAGTTTAATGTATTGCCCATCCCATCTATTTTTTTCCTATAATGATTAGAGCCTTCTCCCACTAAGGTCAATTAGAATTTTGTAAGCGACTTCAATAAGAGATGGATTGACCCCATAATAGTATTTTACATCTAAGAGATGGTGATTATGCAGGACTCTACATAATATTATATAAAAGTTACATGTTTCTAAATCTTAACACAACCAGAATTTTATCAGAGTGTCAAACTTTAAAAAGAAAATGTTAATTATTCTCTCTATTAATCATGTCTGCTTACATGTTTCAAATCTATTTTTGTCCCAGTTTAGAGAAAACACCTGCAAACACAACAAAGCTTGGTTATCTGTGAAACTGTAAAACAGGAGCTGGGTAAAACTATATGAACTTGTATAAATTTGGCACTTCTGTGGGACTTTCACTTATATGCTTACAGTTCATTGTTGCTAGCAGATTTATATTGAGCAGGAGGTTAGCACAAAATTCTTGCTTTGTACATTGGATTTATTTGGGAGAAATCTGAGTATAGGCACACTCTGTTCTTGCTGTGGAGACTTGCAAAGATTCATATATATCTGTCAGAGGAATAACAGAAACTCTTGCAAGGCAGTTATACGTTTTTGTGTATGTAGGTTAATGAAGTGTGCCTTCTATCCTGCAGCCAGTTGAGGTTACTTATAGTGGCATTAAAAAAAAAAAAACTGACCTAAAAAATGAGCCTGAAGCTATGTCTGCTCTTCATAGTTAACTCAAAAACACTGTAGGATCAGCTTTATGAGCACTTCAGCATTTGCAACTTTAGCTTTTCACATCCTCACCTTTCATCAGTGGATGATGCCCCTGTTAGTGTTCTCAGGCTCCTGCTAAGACTTTTACTTTCTTGTGATCCTACAAAGAAAGTATCTTTCAATCAGTCATGTCCAGAGGTGCAATTCCAGGAAAACTCTTAGGGACGAATCTGGCCTAGACACCAAGCAAAACTTGTGCCCTTTACTGAGTCCCAAAATCCTGGGATTTATAAGAGACACGGCGCTATTTTCTTTAGTGTGGAGCAGCAATTTCTCCTTTGCTTTTAGGAAAGCTCCATATAGAAAAGCTGAGCCTAGAAATAAAACCCATGGCTGTCCTTTCTTCTTTTTCCTTTTCCTCCATCCTCGCTGTGGTTTTACATCCTGGAGGTCTGAGTGTTCCCGTAGCACAGTTCAAGGGCACTTCCAAAGCTACAGCTCTTAAGCAATAAACAGGAGGTGTTGTTTCAGAAGTGGCAGTCATCTAGAAGGGCCAAGGCAAAGAGGAAGGAGAGAGGACCTCTACACTGAAATTTCTTGTGAGTTGGGAGCCTGGGGTCACCCAAGCTGCCATCCCTGCTACCATGTCTTGTTAAAGAAGTGAAAATAAATAAAAAAAAAAGCTGCGTGACTTTAAACACTTCCACAGGGCACATATGACATAGCTAGATATTAAATGGGCATGACAATGTCTACAGAGTGTCAATTAGACAATCAGAGAGAGGCTCAGAAACAAAAATCTCTCTCTCTTTATTACAATTAACTTTCCGTTCATAAAGTACTAAGTCAATAAATTAGAGTGAAACTCTCTTGGTCTACTTGTAATTATATATTTGAGGTTATCCCATCTATTAATTATCCAAGAAGAGGCACATTAATATAATAATCAGAACTGAATTATGCTCTCTGGAACTGAATCTCCATATTATAAATGTATTCTGTTCCTGGACATTCTAGTGTTTTACTATTACCGATACATGGATTCACATCACTTTTCTAGGAAGATGTGACTATCAGATTTTTTAAGAGGACAAGAAAATTTCCACCATAAGTAAAGTGCGTTATTTTATTGCAATTCAAATGCCTTAATAAAAAGAGCAGTTTTAATTGCCTTCAATACTAAAATGATCATCTTTTTCTTTGTATACACAGTATATTCCATTTAAAATCAAATGTCCTGTGTTGTATAATTCTCCAAGATGGGTTGCATGGTTCGGAATTGTTGTGCCATGCCTAGAGATTTGCAGATTCCCTATCACAATAACCTTCTTCTGTAGTTATAATAAACTGGGGAAAGGACAAATAGTTTCATTAAAAAGAGCACCCAGTAAGGTAAAATGCAGGCGTTATGAATAGTTCCCATCAGAGATGTTTAAAATGTCACATTATGGTGAGATAAAATTTTAGCACAAAGAAGTCCAGTGCTTTCTGAAGCTGTTAACCAGAGCTTAACTTTCCAAATAGAGTCAAAATTCATCTCCATCTCTGTTACCTAGAATCAGCCATGTATTTTATTTGCCAGCCAATTTGAACTGGGTTTGTTTTTATTATCTCAGGACCACAGTAGCTGTTTACTTTATAAATGTATAAAACTAGTCAAATATTGTAACCACTGGCAATACCGGTCACAGTAAATTAGTCATTGTATTTTCTAATCTATTACCTGTTCTTTAAAACGTTATAAATTAACATTTTAAATACAAAGCATTACTATTTTAAAGGAATATCTAATGATTAAATTCCTTCCAGGTGGTGCTTGATATGCATCTGGCAAAAGAGTATGGAAGCATCTGCTCCTTAGCAAGTAGCCGCATTTTCACCTGTACGTCCTTACTAACAAGCATCTGTCAGCTGGCTGCATGTGTAACCAGGACTTGGATTTTGCTTATAAATAAATTGTATCTGTGAAAATCGACAGTGTAGGGATCCTCTCCACAGAGAGCCGGGGGGGAAAAAACCTTTACGGAGTTTCTTTAAGCCTCTCTTTTACAAGCAGCAAATGACTGCCCTCATTTAAACTTCTGCTGCTGCTTCTGGGGTAAACTAACAACACCCTTTGTTTAAAAAAGTTTTGGCAGTAGTGAGCATCAGAAAATGCATGCAAAGCATGACTGCAAGTAGGGGAAACAACAGGAGCAGGGGGGTTGCTTTCAACGTGTTCACAAGCTGTCATAAACAAATAGTTAAGGGTTAATGTCTCTTTTACCTGTAAAGGGTTAAGAAGTTCAGTAAACCTGGCTGACACCTAACCAGAGGACCAATGGGGGACAAGATACTTTCAAATCTTGGTGGAGGGAAGTCTTTGTTTGTGCTTCTTGTTTTGTTCATTGATTGCTCTTGGGACTAAGAGGGACCAGACATACATCCAGGCTCTCCAAATCTTTCTAGACCAGTCTCTCATGTTTCAAAATTGTAAGTAACAGCCAGGCAAGGCAGATTAGTTTTATTTTTGTTTTCTCAACTTGTAAATGTCCTTTTTTACTGAGAGGATTTTACCTCTGTTTGCTGTAACTTTGAACCTAAGGCTAGAGGGGGGTTCCTCCGGGCTATACGAATTTGATTACCCTGTAAAGTATTTTCCATCCTGATTTTACAGTGATGATTTTTACTTTTCTTCTTTAATTAAAAGCTTTCTTTTTAAGAACCTGATTGATTTTTCTATGTTTTAAGATCCAAGGGGATTGGATCTGGACTCACCAGGGATTGGTGGGGGAAAGGAGGGGGGATGGTTAATTTCTCCTTGTTTTAAGATCCACAGGGTTTGGATCTGTGTTCGCCAGGGAACTGGTGAAGTCCCTAAAGGCCACCCAGGGAGGGGAGAGTTTTGGGGGGACAGGAAGTGCTCCAGACACTGACTTCTGAATGGTGGCAGTGTACCAGATCTAAGCTAGCAATTAAGCTTAGAAGTGTCCATGCAGGTCCCCACATTTGTACCCTAAAGTTCAGAGTGGGGAGGGAACCTTGACACAAGCATAATTAAAGTTATATGCAAATGGATGCAATTCAGCCCTGCATAGAGATCCAGCACAAAGTCTATGAATAGGTTTGTTTGGTACATGGTGCCTTCTGCTGGCCCTCAGCATGGGGCTGAAGCTCAGTTAAGAGGGATTCAGTGAAATATCCATGTTTAAACCCCGGGGTCTGTCACATAGTCACCAAGTGCAGCCATACCTGGGCTTGTGCATACGGCTAGAAGTCAGAAATGTTCCATTAGAGCAAAGTCCTCGTTCTCTTACTCCTGAGTCTGCATTCACACATGTGAAATTGCAGCCCCTGGGGGATAATGTCTGCATGTGGAGGGGCCAGAAACCCTACATGCAATAGGCAAAAGCAAAAGGGAGGAAATGTAATGAAGTAGTATCAATTCCTTCCCCTTTTTTTCCCCGCTTGAAATCTGTGGATGCTCCGATGCCACATTTACAGATCCTTGAGTTCAGTCAGAACATGGGGTGAGAGGCAGGACCAGTGGGAAGTCATCCGTCTGTGGTTTTCCCCATCTTTGACTAGGTTATTTATGCTAAACCCTTCACCATGGACCTGAGTGCCTAGTCTGATCCTGTCAGCGCTATCTCCCTCGGCTGGAAGATACTAGAAGCAGAGGGCCCAGCTATGGCTGCAGGCCAAGTTCCCAGGACATCACGCCTCCCAAAGGGAGTCATTTAATCAAGGAGTTCGGGGAGTACCCCTGTGCTTCTCTGTTCCTCCGTTCCCTGGAGCCTAAGGAATGAGGTGCTCCCCCATCTCTCCGACGGCCTTTGGAAGCCATCCTTTGATTGTTATGCAATCTCTCCCCAAGCAGTATGACAACTTGGGAACACCGGCATGATATCCTAACCTCACGGAAGTCAATGGGAGTTTTGCCCTGGACCTCAATGGGGTCACGTTTTTACCCTAGAGATTGAAAGTTTCCAGTTGCTCCCATGTTTTATTTTCCTTGCAGACGGAATGAATTGGGTCCTAGTCAACTTTGTGTCATGAGTGCAGAGGAGCTAGGTACTCAGCTACTATGCTGAATAGAATAGAAGAGGCTCAACAGAATGCTTAGCACACACCACATACCCGCAAGGAACAAGGGAGTGAAGAAAATGCCTCTTGCTATCCCTAACGCCAGTGCATGTGACTCCAGTGTCCCAGAGCTGACCATCCATCTCATTCAACCCACTTCCCCTGAAATCTCCTCATTGCTGCATTTTGATTCTAGAAGCCCTGGAAACAGAGCAGTGCTTAGAAACCAGGGCAGCAGGCTTCTAATATAAGGCCATGTGCTGCTCCAGTGGGAGCTTTCATCTTCAGTGCATGACATTTCCATTTGTACTTAAGTAAACAGAAACCCAGCAAAAATAACCAGAACAGTCCCATGTGGGCTTCTATAACATGGCATCATCACTAATGTCTAGCATCAGATTAAGCTCCTTATAGTCAGCTGAATGGGAAACCGTTTCATTCAGTCATTGTTTTATTAAAGCAGTTTGTGGGGGGTAGATTTGTGTTATCAGTTCAGCTCAGCACAGATAAACTCTGTCAATGAAATTGACAAAAGATATATTTGGATTCAGAAATCCGGTATATCCTTTCCTGTCTTTTTCCTTGATAATATGGCCAGCGTGCGCTTGTCTTCATGGCATGTGAAAGTTGAACTCAGGCTGCTGGTCTACAAAACATACAATAATACAAATATTTACACTAATAAATAGAAACAAAAAAGATAAAAATCTAACCATTCTCATTACCAGCATAACTTTCTTCCCCATGCTAAATTCTATTAAAGCAAAAGTACATACTAAGCCTTTAAGGTTACTTTAAAAAAATAGATTATTTAAATGCAAAAATAGCTTCTTTTTTGTTAAAGAACATAAGGACATAACAATGGCCATACTGGGTCAGACCAAAGGTCCATCTAGTCCAGTATGCTGTGGCCAATGCCAGGTGCCCCAGCGAGAATGAACGGAACAGGTAATCATCGAGTGATCCATTCCCTGTCACCTATTCCCAGCTTCTGGCAAACGGAGGTTGGGGGTGCCATCCCTACCCATCCTGGCTGATAGCCGTTGATAGACCTACTCTCCATGAATTTATCTAGTTCTTTTTTCAACCCCGTTATAGTCTTGGCCTTCACAACATCCTCTGCAAGGAGTTCCACAGGTTGATTGTACGTTGTATGAAAAAATACTTCCTTTTGTTTGTTTTAAATCTGCTGCCTATTAATTTCATTTGATGACTCCCTAGTTCTTGTGTTATGAGAAGGAGTAAATAACACTTCCTTATTTAGTTTCTCCACACCAGTCATGATTTTATTAGACCTCTATCATATCCCCTCCTTAGTCGTCTTTTTTCGAAGCTGAAAAGTCCCAGTCTTATTAATCTCTCCTCATATGGTAGCCATTCCATACCCCTAATCATTTCTGTAGCCCTTTTGTGGAACTTTTTCAGTTCCAATATCTCTTTTTTGAGATGGAGCAACCATACTGCATGCAGTATTCAAGATGTGGGCATACTATGGATTTATGGAGAGGTAATATGAAAATTTCTTTCTTATTATCTATCCCTTTCTTAATGATTCCCAAAATTCTGTTTGCTTTTTGCTGCTGCACACTGAGTGGATGCTTTCAGAGAACTATCTACAATGACTCCAAGATCTCTTTCTTGAGTGGTAACAGCTCATTTAGACCCATCATTTTATATACATAGTTGGGATTATGTTTTCCAGTGTGCATTACTTTGCATTTGTCAACATTGAATTTCATCTGCCATTCTGTTGCCCGGTCACCCAGCTTTGAGGGATGCCTTTGTAGCTCTTCTTCGCAGTCTGCCTGGGACTTAACTATCTTGAGTAGTTTTGTATCATCTGCAAATTTTGCCACCTCACTGTTTTACCCCTTTTTCCAGATCATTTATGAATATGTTGAATAGGACTGGTCCCAGTACAGACCCCTGGGGGACACACCACTATTTACCTCTCTCCATTCTGAAAACTGACCATTTATTCCTACCCTTTGTTTCCTATCTTTTAACCAGTTACCAATCCATGAGAGGACCTTCCCTCTTATCCCATGACAGCTTACTTTGCTTAAGAGCCTTTGGTGAGGGACCTTGTCAAAGCTTTCTGAAAATCTAAGTACACTATATCCACTGGATCCCCCTTGTCCACATGCTTGTTGACCCCCCTCAAAGAATTCTAGTAGATTGGTGAGGCATGATTTCCCTTTACAAAAACCATGTTGACTCTTCCCCAACAAATTATGTTCATCTATGTGTCTGACAATTTTGTTCTTTACTATAGTTTCAACCAGTTTGCCCCGTACTGAAGTCAGGCTTACCAGCCTGTAATTGCCAGGGATCACCTCTGGAGCCCTTTTTAAAAAATTGGCATCACATTAGCTATCCTCCAGTCATTTGGTACAGAAGCTGATTTAAATGATAGGTTACAGACTACAGTTAGTAGTTCTGCAATTTCACATTTGAGTTCCTTCAGAACTCTTGGGTGAATACCATCTGGTCCTGGTGACTTATTACTGTTTAGTTTATCAATTTGTTCCAAAACCTCCTCTAATGACACCTCAATCTGGGACAGTTCCTCAGATTTGTCACCTAAAAAGAATGGCTCAGGTTTGGGAATCTCCCTCACATCCTCAGCCATGAAGACTGATGCAAAGAATTCATTTAGTTTCTCTGCAATGGCCTTATCATCCTTGAGTGCTCCTTTAGCATCTTTTATCATCCAGTGGCCCACTGGTTGTTTAGCAGGCTTCCTGCTTCTGATGATGTTAAAAAAAAATTTTTTTTGCTATTACTTTTTGAGTCTTTGGCTAGCTGTTCTTCAAATTCTTTTTTGGCCTTCCTAATTATATTTTTACACTTCATTTGCCAGAGTTTATGCTCCTTTCTATTTTCCTCACTAGGATTTAACTTCCACTTTTTAAAGGATGCCTTTTTGCCTCTCACTGCTTCTTTTACTTTGTTGTTTAGCCATGGTGGCACTTTTTTGGTTCTCTCTTACTGTTTTTTTTTTAATTTGGGGTATACATTTAAGTTGAGCCTCTATTATGGTGTCTTTAAAAGTTTCCATGCAGCTTGCAGGGATTTCACTTTTGGCACTGTACCTTTTAATTTCTGTTTAACTAACTCCTCATTTTTGTGTAGTTCCCTTTCTGAAATTAAATGCTACAGTGTTGGGCTGCTGTGGTGTTTTTCCCCTGCCACAGGGATGTTAAATTAATTATATTATGGTCACTATTACCAAGCAGTCCAGCTATATTCACTTCTTAGACCTGATCCTGTGCTCCACTTAGGACTAAATCAAGAATTGCCTCTCTTCTTGTGGGTTCCAGGAACAGCTGCTCCAAGAAGGTGTCCAGAAACTTTATCTCTGCATCCTGAGGTGACATGTACGCAGTCAATATGGGGATAGTTCAAATCCCCCATTATTATTGAGTTTTTTATTTTTATAGCCTCTCTAATCTCCCTGAGTGTTTCACAGTCGCTATCACCATCCTGGTCAGGTGGTTGGTAATGTATTCCTATTGCTATATTCTTATTATTCGAGCATGGAATTGCTATCCATAGAGATTCTATTGTACAGTTTGGTTCATTTAAGATTTTCATTTTATTTGATTCTATGCTTTCTTTCACATATAGTGCCATTCCTCTCCCCGCCCCGGCACGACCTGTTCAGTCCTTCCAATATATTGTGTACCCTGGTATTACTGTTTCCCATTGATTATTCTCATTTCATCAAGTTTCTGTGATGCCTATTTTATCAATATCGTCATTTAATATGAGACACTCTGGTTCACTAATCTTATTATTTAGACTTCTAGCATTGGTATATAAGCACTTTAAAAACTTGTCATTTTTTATCTGTCTCCCATTACATGATGTAATTGAATGAGACTTTTTTCATTTGACTGTTTCTCATCAGATCCTACCTGTATTTTATCATCTTCCATACTTTCCTTCTTGCTAGGACATAGAGAATCTCCATTAGTAGATCCTCCCCTAAGGGATGTCTCTGTCCAAATCATGTGCTCCTCTGCACCTGTCTGCTTTCCAGCCCTTAGCTTAAAAACTGCTCTACGACCTTTTTAATTTTAAGTGCCAGCAATCTGGTTCCATTTTGGTTTAGGTAGAGCCCATCCTTCCTGTATAGGCTCCCCGTTTCCCAAAAGTTTCTCCAGTTCCTAATAAATCTAAACCCCTCCTCCCTGCACCATCATCTCATCCATGCATTGAGACCCTGCAGTTCTGCCTGTCCAACTGGCGCTGCGTGTGGAAAGGGAAGCATTTCAGAGAATGCTACCATGGAGGTCCTGGACTTCAATCTCTTACCTAGCAGCCTAAATTTGGCCTCCATGACCTCTCCTATCCCTCCCTATGTCATTGGTACCTACATGTATCGCGACCATCGGCTCCTCCCCAGCACTATACAGAAGTCTATCTAGATGTCTCGAGAGATCTCCAACCTTTGCACCAGGCAGGCAAGTCACCATGCGATTGTCCCGGTCATCAGAAACCCAGCTATCTATGTTTCTAATCATTGAATCGCCCGTTACTAATACCTGTCTCTTCCTAATAACTGGAGTTCCCTCCCCCAGAGAGGTATCCTCAGTGAGAGAGGATACCGCAACATCATCTGGAAGGAGAGTCCCAACTATGGGGTTATTTTCCTCCGCTCCAGTTGGATGTTCTCCTTCCCTGAGACTTTCATCTTCCTTAACAGCACAGAGGTTGTCAGACTGGCTATGGGACTGTTCTACTGTGTCCCAGAAAGTCACATCTATGTACCTCTCTGTCTCCCGTAGCTCCTCCAGTTCAGCCACCTTGGTCTCCAAAGCCTGTAAACGGTCTCAGGGTCAGGAGCTCCTTGCCCCGAAGGCACTCATACGCCACCTGCCCAAAGGGCAGGTAATCATACATGCTGCATTTGGTGCAATTAACTGGGTAGACCCCACTATGTTCCAGACTTCTGCCTGTATTCTTGTTATTCCTTCAGCTTGTTTCTTTGTTGTTGTTGTTGTTTTTATCAGGGAGTGTTTTTTGGCTTAAGTTTAAAGAAGTTTAAGGAATGTTAAGTATATGTAGCCCGCCCACACACACTCCGACCATAAACTCCCTCGCAAAACTCCCCTGTTAGCCGCTCCTGTTTGTTAGCATTTTCTTTTTGTTTTGTTGAAAAGAGCACATATCTACAAGATGGGCTGTCTTTTCCTCGGCGCTGTCTCAAGGCACATATCAAGGTCACCAATATTTCAAAATGTCATTCAGGGTCTATTTGGGCTGCTTTAAATCCCATATATTTGATCTGTCTGAAATTGAACCAATGACTGCCTCAAAACTAATAGAGCTTGCACATCAGTGATGAAATAATTTGAGTCTGAGTTGCTGGGAAGGGTATTTTTAGTTTGCAAAATAAAGTCTCAACCTGTGTGGGGGAATGCAGAGTGAATACTAAAAGGTGTAGTTGAGGATTTGGGGACGTTGTTACCTGGCTGAGTGAATGTGTCTGCAAGTTACACCAGAGAACTAGGAGTGAGGGCTCCCTGGAGCTAATTCTTAACTCCGCCACTGAGTCAGTGAGTGATCTTTGACAAGTCACTTAACCTCTCTGGGAGTTGGTTTTCTCATCGGTAGTATGGCTATATTGTGACCTACTTCACAGGGGCATTCTAAGACACTGAAGTCAAAGGGAGTTTTGCCATTAACTTCAGTAGGGCCAAGATTTCACACATCATACTTTTGAGACCTTTGGATTAAAGGTATTATGGAAGCATAAAGTAGTAATAATAGTCTATTTGTAGATGTTAATTATCTCTTTCTTCTGATGCACTGTTTTGTGCTAAATCTCTGGGCTGTAATTAGTCTGGACACACGTGCTTTCTTTCAGACAACTTTGATTTGATCTTTTGTTAGAAGGAGTGCTTCGCTGATCTAGGGCAATGAAATTTCCACTCTCATCATTCTTAACCACGTATTGACTCAAAGGTATTTCCAGGCTTCTGTGTGAAACATAAGTAAGAGGTTATGTAATTAAAACCTGTACAAACTTTTTAACTCTCTGGGAGTTATTTTAACTCTAAGGGAGTAATTTTCAACCTGTGATCTGCAGATTCCTGGGGGTCTGCATACTACATCTAACATTTCCAAAGGGGTTCACACCTTCACTTGAAATTTTTAGGGTCTGCACATGAAAAAAGGTTGAAAACCACTGACTTAGAGTAACTGAGTCATTCCATGTATGAAAGAAAATACGAATATGAGAGTCTTTTGTTACTCATCAGCTGGAACTGGTATAGATAAAATTTGCCAGCTCAGTTTGACACTTTTTAATGGCTGGTCTCTCGAGACAGGCAGGAACTTCAGTTCAAAGTAGCATGGGGTAAAGGTGGCATTACAAGTTTTGGTCTTCGTTGCTGTGGTCTTATCATAGAGATTTAATTGAAAGTGAGTGAGCAAGTTGCTGGATCTCATATCTTATCAATAGGAGTCCTCAGAGGCCAGGTGACAGCTCTAGTTCTCATTTTCTTGTCCCAGTGCTTTCAGTTTGTGAGGAGCACATTGCTGAAGCCATCTTAGGCTTTCTGTTTAGAGTGTTACATCTCATTCAGAAACATGATCTCACGTTCCACAGTGCCAGAGTGAGGAGATAACATTTCTACCTCATTGGGACTATATCACTTTTTCATGGTAACTTAGATGGTCATGAGTCAAATTCTCAGCTAAAGTAATCTAGCATGGCTCTGTTGATTTCAAACATGTTATACCATTTTACGTGAGCTGGGGATCTGGCCTTCATACTTGGCAATTTGTGAGGAATCTCTTTCTGGTCACAGCTTAGCTACTGGCCATAATTTTATGAAATAGGAGAAGCTTGTTTTTGTCTACAATACCACTTGGGTTTGTTTTAACAGAAATTCTAGAAGTCTAAACCTTCTCCCTTCAAGTCTGTTGAGAAGAGGTGATTTCATTATCACAAGGTTTGCCTTCCTGTCGCTTGTTTTTGTGTATTTCAACCGGAGGAAGCTTTGACACCCAACACACAGTCTGGGTCAGACAACTCCTTTATCAGAGGTTGTGCACCAGTCCACTTTGTCCTTCTGTTTTGAGTCCTTGTTCTATAATAGGCTAGTTCAAACTGTACAGTTTGAATTTTACTTATGCTGGATTCATTATTATTTATGAACTTACAATGGCATAACAAATATAAACATATAGTAAAAATCTTAAATGAATCAAACTGTATTGTAGAATCTCTACGGATAGAAATTCCATGCTTGAATAATAAGAATATACCAGTAGGAATATACTACCGACCATCTGACCAGGATGGTGACAGTGACTGTGAAATGCTTAAGGAGATTAGAGAAGCTACAAAAATAGAAAATTCAGTAATAATGGGGGGGTTTCAATGATCCCTATATTGACTGGGAATATGAGATAAAATTTTTAGATACCATTAATGACTGTTTCTTGGAGCAGCTAGTCCTGAAAACCACAAGGGGAGAGGCAATTCTTGATTTAATCCCAAGTGGTGCACAGGATCTGGTCCGAAAGGTAAACATAGCAGAATATAGCTCAGTAATAGCGACTATAATGTAATTAAATTTAACATCATTGTAGGGGATAAAATACCAAAGAAATTCACCACAGTAACATTTAACTTGAAAAAATGGAATGACACAAAAATAAGGAAGCTAGTCAAATGGAAATTAAAAGGAACAGTCACAAGAATGTAATGCCTGTATGCTGTGTGGAAACTTTTTAACAGATGCTCAAACTAAATGTTTACCCCCAAATGAAAAAAACAAGGGGGTCACACACAAAAAATGCCACCATGGCTAAACAATAGAGTAAAAGAGGTGGTCAAAGACAAAAAGACATCTTTGAAAAATTAGAAGTCAAATTCTACTGAGCAAAATAGAAAGGAGCATAAATTCTGGCAAGTCAAATGTAAAAGTATAATTAGGCAGGCCAAAAAAAATTTGAAAAGTAACTAGCAAAAGACACAAAAACTAATGCCAAAAAAATGTTAGTACATCAGAAGCAGGAAGCCTGCCAGATAATCACTGGGGCCACTTGGCAATCAAGGTGCTAAAGGAGCACTCCAGGAAGATCAGGCCATTATGGAGAAACTAAATGCATTATTGGAATCAGTCTTCACGACCCAGGATGTGCAGGAGTTTAGGTGACAAATCTGAGGATCTGTCCCAGGTTGAGATGTAAATAGAGGAGGTTTTGGAACAAATTTGTAAATTAAATAGTAATTAGGCAACAGGACTAGCTGGTATTCATCCAAGAGTTCTGAAGGAACATGAAATTGCAGAATTACTAACTGTGATATGTCACCAGTCACTTAAATCAGTTCGTGTACTTGATGTCTGGAGGATAGCTAATGTGATGCTGATATTTAAAAAAAGCTCCAGAGGTGAACCTGGCAATTACTGGCCAGTAAGTCTAACTTCAGTACCAGGCAAATTGGTTGAAATTTTAGTAAAGAGCAGAATAATCAGACACTTAACTAAACACAATATGTTGGGGAAGAGTCAATGCAGCTTTTTTAAAGGGAAATCATCCCTCACCAGTCTATTATACTTTTTTGAGGGGTCAACAAACATGTGGACAAGGGTAATCTGTGGATATTGTGTACTTGGACTTTCAGAAATCCTTTGACAAGGCTCCTCACTAAAGGCTCTGAACCAAAATAAGCAGTCGTGAGATAAAAGGGAAAGTCTTCTCATGGATCAGTAACTAGTTAAAGGAAGGAAACAAAACATAGGAATAAATGATCAGTTTTCACAGTAGAGAGAGGTAAATAGCAGAGTGCCCCAAGGATCTGTACTGGCACCAGTGCTGTTCAACATATTCATAAATGAACTGGAAAAACGGGTAAACACTGAGGTGGCAAAGTTTTCAGATGATACAGAATTACTCAAGCTAGTTAAGTCCAAAGCTGACTGTGAAGAGTTACAAAGGGATCTCACAAAACTGAGTGACTGGGCAACAAAATGGCGGATGAAATTCAGTGTTGATAAATGCAAAGTAATGCACATTGGAAAACATAATCCCAAGTATACATACAAAATTATGGGGTCTAAATTAGCTGTTACCAAAATTATGGGGTCTAAATTAGCTGTCACCAAAAAGATAGTTCTCTGAAAACATATGCTTAGTATGCAGCAGCAGTCAAAAAAGGCTAAGAGAATGTTAGGACCCGTTAGGAAAAGGATGGATAATAAGACAGAAAATATCATAATACCACCAGGTAAATCCATGGCATGCCCACACCTTGAATACTGCACGCAGTTTTGGTCACTCCATGTGAAAAATATATGTTAGAATTGGAAAAAGTACAGAGAAAGGCAGCAAAAATTATTAGGGGTTTAGAACAGCTTTTATATGAGGAGAGATTAAAAAAGATTGAGGCTGTTCAACTTTGAAAGGAGACAACTAGGAGGAGATGTGATAGAGGTCTATACAATCTTGAACGGTGTGGAGAAAGTGAATAAGGAAGTGTTATTTACTCCTTCACATATCACAAGAAACAGAGGTCAGCCGACAAAATTAATAGGCAGTAGGTTTAAAATAAAAATACGGAAGTACTTCTTCACACAAAGCACAATCAACCTGTGGAACTCATTGCCAGGGGATGTTATGAAAGCCAAAAGTATAACTGGGTCCAAAAAAGAATTAGATAAGATCATGGAGGCTATTAGCCAAGATGGTCAGGAATGTAACCCTGTGCTCTGGGCATCCTTAAACCTCTGACTGCTAGAAGCTGAGACTGGATGAGAGGGGTTAGATCACTTGATACATTTCTCTGTTCTGTTCACTCCCTCTGGCACCAGCCACTGTCAGAAAGCAGTATACTGGGCTGGATGGACCATTGGTCGGACCCATTCTTCTGTTCTTAACTCACCTCCGATAATACGTCAACATCTTAGACAGTTATTCTAGCACTATTTTCTCATACAATATCATGGTCTTGTTATTATTTTACCTTTAAAATATAATATCAATCTGTCCTTTGGTTAGCCTGATAAATATTCTTAGTTTTAAGACTGTTCACTTTAGAAAGTATGGAAATAGAGATGAAGAGATGAACAAAATATTTCACAACTCTTTAGGATTAGCAGGTATTTACCTCAAGGGAAGACCGTGGAGCTTCTTTTAAGCAGGATTGTCCTATTTATGATTTACAGGTCTAGTATCCTTGTATTCTTATTTTTATGCCTCCGGTGTTCACGCAGATAATGGGATCGGTGCATATAATTTCAGCTCTTTCAAAAGAATTCATAACTCCCTTCAAGCTCTTGTTCACTGCACGTCACTTGTATGCCAGTTTTGGTAATAATCAGCAACCTAACTTGAGAATATTCTAATATAATTGTTGCTTGTAGCTTAGTAGCTGTTATATCCTTTCACCTTGAGGTCTGATTCTAGATTCAGTTGAGGCTATTAAGAACTAGCCCTACTTACAACACATAATCATACAGTGAGCAGTGCTGTAGGTAACGGTGTTTGAGGGTTTCTAAATAAAAACCCGTTGATGTCAATGTGTTGCAGCTTGATTGTTGTCAAAAAAAAAAGTGAATGAGAGGCTGCACGCTGTGGCATATCTTTTAAATAAAGTTTTACAAAATCTATTAGTGTTTCTTTTTTAAATGGCAGCAGACTCTCACTGATCTTCACTTTTTTATAATTTGCAACCCAAAATCGTCCACAACTAAGGTTGTACAGTAAATGCTAGAGTGAAGTCCCATGCTGATAAAACATAAGTATTTTTACAAAATGTACCACAATGTACATGAATTCATGAGGTAGTAACATGAGGGAAACAGCACCTGAGTGTACACATGTATTCTGATTTTTTTGATATGCATATTTGTATACAAATGCTGAAAGTTTGAGCGCTACGTAAATTAGCATAACCCCATTGATATCAGCCAAGCTGCTTCTCTTTACACCAAACTAAGGTTCTGGGCCTCAGTTTCCAAAGGATTTAGAATGACAGAAAATACATTATGATTTATTGGGCCAAGTTTTTATCTGGTCTTAAGAAAGTTTTATTTCTATCCTGTATTTGTACTGTACCTGGGTGAAAATAATTGCAGGTGGAAGGTAGATGCCCACTTATCTAACTGTGCACATTTAATCAGGTATGTAACTGTTGAGACAGGTGAAATTATGCCCACAGATAACTGCAAAAATTTCAAGGGCCATGTGGGATCATAGTCACATGGGAAAAGACATGCAAAGTCATCAGATCCATCTCTGTCATCCAAACACAAGGCCTTTTAATAGTGAGTTGTTATGAATGGGAGTGACTCATATGGATCATGAGGATATGACTGAAATTTGCTCCAAAGGGCAAGTATGTGGAACAGTTTGGTATATATAAATAACTGGTGTTAGCATATTTATGTCAGGCTCTTAAGTCATTAGAATTTTGTTTCTGAAGAACAGCACTAAGAGAAATCAAACTCCCTTCAAGCTCTTGTTCACTGCACGTCACTTGTATGCCAGTTTTGGTAATAATCAGCAACCTAACTTGAGAATATTCTAATATAATTGAGAAATCAAATGGGCCTGCATGATCTCTGTATGTAAAAGTCCTATGGAAGTCAGTGAGGGATCTGCATGATGAGGCCTTGTTGACTCTGGCCCAATATAAGTATCCAAATAATTAATAACCAATCCAGCTTCCAAATCACACAGGTCAACAGAAACTCTCTTTGTCTGACCTGGAAGTCAAATGAATTCTTTACTGAATCTGGCCCTCTGTGTCTAAGATACCACATAATTTGTAATGTACGTTTCTAGATTTAATCATAATAACTTGCTTTTATACACAATGCACAAGCATCACAAATTCAGTGCATTTTGAAACGTATTTCTGATTATGTAGGTTGTGCAGGAGTGCATCAAGCACAGGGGTGGCTCCAGGCCCCAGCACGCCAAGCGGGAGGGCGGCAGGTGACTCCGGTGGATCTCCTGCAGGCGTGCCTGCGGAGGGTCTGCTGGTCCCGCAGCTCCGGTGGACCTCCCACAGGCATGCTGCCTGTGGGAGGTCCACTGGAGCCACCTGCCACCCTCCCGGCGACTGGCAGAGCGCCCCCCGCAGCATGCCGCCCTGCTTGGGGTGGCGAAATGTCTAGAGCCGCCCTTGATCAAGCAGTCCTATTAGTGACATAGCTGACCTGTGACATATAACCTGATGAATGTCTCCTGCCACCCAACCTATTTAGTAATGGGAGAGATGAGGTCAAAGCACTTTTCTCAACTACAGCAAAATTAGAATCATTAGACTTGAGGAGGAGAGGGGACAACTTAGAATTCCAGGATGCATACTAGTCATCAGCTAAACTACTATTGAGATTGAGAGGCTTCTTCAAAACAGGACATGAATTTAAATAAGGATTTATTATCTGAGGAGTCTTCTAAAAATAAGAATTGTCTAATAATAATAAATTACATAAAGCAACCTCTAAAATCACTCATCCAATGGCACAATAGTTCTAACTATCTTTCCAGACACCCTTTTAAGTAAATGGAAAAAATACATTAAGTAGTTCATTGTAAGAAAAACAAAATGATTCATGTTTTGTAAAGGAAATAAAATAAGCTGCTGGGGGGTGGGGTGGGTGGGAATGTATGTGGTTTTTCATTCTTCTTCAGAATTTCTACAAATATATGGATTATCTTCCCTGGAAAAAGTGATATATGGGGCTGAGATTACTAACTAGTCTATAACAAATGAAACCAGGTAAGAACTGCACAGATTCAAATGATTGTCTGATAGGCTTGACAGTTTGTACTTAGCAGAGTGCTTCCACTGACACTACCAAGTGAGCTTAGAAACTAGGCTGTCACGCAATGTAGGAAGAAGTTTTAATCATTAAAGATCTGTACAGAAGGAGCATTTGTAACCAGTCTGCCCTCTTCAGCATTGCCTGACTGACATCATTTGGCTTATGTTCACAGTAGTAAAATACCTTTTTATAATATTGCATCATTTTATTAACACAATTTTATAAAATGTTTACATTTATCCTTAAACACCATGATTCAATATAGGCTGAGCTAGGACACATTATATTATGGTGGTGCTAGATTAGATACACATTTCTGTGGTAATAACTCAAATTTTATAAAAATAAGAAGAAATGGAAATTGGTGCAATGACTTTAATCCATTGATACAACAGTGCTTTGCCTCAAAATGGTCTGGGTTTAAATTAGATGCATTCTCAGGGAAACTTTTCTTATATATTTAGATGCTAGCCTTCACATGCAAACACCAAAAATGTTTCATTACTAATTTTGTGATATTGTTATTTTAAATGGTCGCTGCAATTTATTATTTAAGGAGCTGCCTGTAATTTAAAGATATGCTTTCTGAGAGGGTTTTTTGTTTGTTTTGATTTGATTTTAGTTTTTTAAAAATCAGGCCCTTATAGGGCAGAAGAAAAAACAACCTATGTCATTGATCTCACCCCGACTCTGAACTTTAGGGTACAGATGTGGGGACCTGAATGAACACCTCTAAGCTTAACTACCAGCTTAGATTTGGTCTCACTGCCACCATCCAGATTTCTGAGTTATCTGGAAAACTCTCTTCTCCCACAAAATCTTCCCCTTCCTGGGTAACCTTGAGAGACTCCTCCACCAATTCCCTGGTGAGTCCAGATCCAATCCCTTTGGATCTAAAAACCAAGGAAAAATCAATCAGATATTAAGATAAAAGGCTTATAATTAAAGAAAGGAAAGGTAAAATAAAACCCTCTGGGAGAGATTAGCATACCAGCTACTCTCACAGACAACAAATTCAAAACATAGAGGATGTTCCTCTGGGCACAAATTTAGTTATACA
>NC_133770.1:25682337-25684538 GCF_003597395.2 Chelonoidis abingdonii | reverse complement strand
TGGTATAAAAAAACCCACTCGTTTCAAATGCATGGAGTGAAAATACAGATACTGTCTTCTCTGACAATCTGTAATTTTTCAACTCCATGCATCTGAAAACAGTGGGGGAGGGTTTTAGCCATGGAAAAGCATATGCCAATAAATCTGTAGTTCTTAAAGGGTGCCACCCGTCTCCTTGTGTTTTTGTGGATACAGACTAACACAGCTACCTCTGATACTTAAATCATTTCAATTACTGACATCCTGGCACCAGATACAAAATGAGACCCTCTCGAGTGATTCTCCTACGTCTATAAAATTTAGTAGGCTTGTCACCCATTCCCCTCTTTGCGTGCAAGAAATGTTCTACCTATTGTCTGGATTTGGTATATTAGTAATCTATTGCACAGAGTCTATATCACTAGTAACTTCCTCCACGCCCAGCTGCACAAAGCACCTTCCCTCTAACCTGCTCTGAAGGTGACGTCAACAATTAATTTGAGAAAACGGAACATCTATTGGCTCTCCATTCTTTTGCCTATCCCAGAGGACTACCATTACAAAAGAGGGGTTTAAATTTGCATACCATGCCCTGCTCCATACAGGCCTAAAAGACAGACAAGTGATGGAAAGAAGAAAAGGGTTGCCAAGCGTCCAGTTCCTGATAGTTGTTGCCAGGGCAAGGCTTAAATGAGCAATTCTATATTTTATATCGGCAAGACAATTCATAATGTTCAGATGACAAACGTAGCTAGCAGATTTATCATCAAGTTTTAACTTTCAGTGAGGGAGCACAGCTCCCAAGTTCTCTCCCTTATGCTACTTAGAGGTTTAACCCACCTCTTTGATCACTGCTCAAAAGCCAGCTTCCGCAATTGACTCATCAGTACCCTTTTTTTATTTATTGCCTTGGTGAAGGTGTGGAAATGGAAAAGCTTTGAAGTGCTTTTCATTACAGTCTATCAAACTTTATGGAAGCAAGCATGCCTCCTGCAAGTGTTCCAGTACTATCCATACAGATGTAGTAACGACGATTATGAGACTGACAGAAACTTTACTGATAAAATTAATCTTGTGTTATATTTATTATATTATAGCAATGGCCAACGCAGCTCAACAGCAAAAGTCATAGCTGGAAAACCAACACTGAAAAAACTGCAGTCAATTTACTAAGCATTTTGTTTTGGTTAGGATGTTTGTTTAAAGGCCAGATTATGTACTCATAGTATACACTGAGTAACTCCAGAAGAATAAAAAAATAAAAAAAAAAAAGGTTCTCTTGAAAGTGGAGAAATAGACCAATCAACTCCAGTGGGCATTATGGTTCTTTGCAATAATTCAAAGCTGAAAGCCATCTGATAGCACAAGGTAACTGCACTGAAATAGCCTAACAATTATCCTTCCTCACCTTAAAATCTACTACTTAGGCATGTGGTGGCGGAGGCTTGGAGGCACAAGCTATCAGCTGCTAAACGAGAATTCCCTAGACTTAGCCTACAGGGGAATTCTACAAAGAGACTTCGTTCACAAAAAAGGGCCCATGGTGACAATACCATCACAGAGTAGCAACAAACCAAAAAAAAAAAACCAAAACACAAACAAAAACCAACAACGGAGTACCTTAGAATGTCGACCGCACACCCTACTGTGGCAACAAGTCCAACTTGTCTACACTCAACCGAAGTGGTTTGCTTTGTGCAGTCTGCCTTACCTACACAAGTTCTGCCTTTCTACTAATTGGTGCCCAGTACTACTGAAAAAGGCCAGAAGTATCTTCAGCATTAAACCTTTCCTAACGTAGATTTCTAATCCAGAATAAGGAGAGTGGACTGATCGAACCCCAACTGGGGAAAACGAGACTTAACATAACCTCTACAGTTAGTTGCCACCTTGTTACTGGCGTGGACAGACCAGAGTCTGTTTCAATGCTCTGGTTAGCTGCTAGATCACAAACATACTCCAAAGAAAGTCTTTGTATATTAGAGCAAAAAACTTTCCTTGTTCAAGCAAAGCCTCAGAAGAACAGAGGATATAAATGAAATCTTTGCGTCTCTCTTTTTACTTTCCAAATGTATGTGTTTTTCATCTTTCTTCAGAATTTCTACAAATATAGGATAGACTCTTCCCTGGAAAAGTGATATATGAGGTCTGAGTTACTTTAACTAAGTCTATAACAAGAATAAACCATTAAGAACTGCACGAGATTCAAATATTGCCTTGAT
>NC_133770.1:25674123-25682237 GCF_003597395.2 Chelonoidis abingdonii | reverse complement strand
TACTCAAGGATTGCTTTATTAACTTTGCATTTCTCGTGCTGCCGGTAGGGGAAGGAAACGAATAGCTGTTCCGTGAACCATAAAAGGGACACCGTGTTGTAAGCTAACGACACTGGGGCGCTAGCCACAGAATGTAAATTAGTTTTTACGAGACTGCTGAGACTGTGGGATAGCGGCGAGTCCTCGGCACCCCCGTGGCCGTCCTCCATGATCCCCCGGCCCTGATGCTAATGTTAATGGTCGCGGGGGGTTCTGGTAAATTCGTCAGTCAGTTCCCTTGCTCCGGGAAAACAGCAGCAGACAAGTCCTTTCGGCACATTTTTCTCCTGGATTGCCCTTGCAGAAACAATAGCACGAAGACTAGGACCGTCCGGCTTTTGTTTTTCACGTCACCATTTGTGTACTAGATGCAGCTGGGAACAGAAGTGACACTCGGCGCTTAACACACCAGCATTCAATTGCTTTTGAATAAGCAGAGATGGTGACCAGTCGTTCTGTACCGTCTACTGCCAGAGAAAACTGGCAATAACTGACGGTTTGTCTCTGCCTTTCTAAACTTGTCCGCTGCTTCATGAGTCCCCTGGGCTAAAAGTCAAGCCGTGGGCGCAACGCAAAGCAAACTGGGATTGGCTCACGGCCACTGGAGTCCAATCCTCCTATGCTGTCTAAAATAGAGTCAGTCCTGACTACAGAGAAGAGTAAAGCAGCAGAAGAATCTGTGGCAACCTTATAGACCTACAAATGTCTGTTATCTATAGACTGCCACAGGATCTCTGCTGCTTTTAACAGATCCAGACTTACACGGCTACTGCCTCTGAAGGAACAGTTCAAGTGTACATTAGAAGAGCGCAGCTACTCTGTGGCTGTATTAACAGGGTTTTCCCCTGGAAGAAACCACACATTGCTTCACTCTCTCCCAAACCCCTGCAGCTACTGTGGCCAGGCACCACCCCATTTCTGTCATGCAGATCGTGAGGAATACAAGAATAAGAACATAGAATTATTCGTGAATAAACCGGGGGGGGGGCACTTGGAGGCAGGCGTCGTGGGCTATGACAGTCCGGCAGGACATACTCAATTTTTAGAAACCAGAAGGGAGCATTGACTCTGCCCCAAGTGAGCCACTCCCAAATTTGGTTTAAGAACCATTGTCACAGGGGCACTCATGATAGCATCGGCACACTAAACTGTGATGCACTGGCAAGGTAACAGGAAAAAGCCCTGAATCCCCCGCGAACATTTGAATTCCATTTCCTGATTGTCCAACCGTGAGTTCAGCACACACACAGGTGACACACAGAGCTCATTGCACCTCGTCACAAATGCAGTCTCCTGATAATCGAAGAAGAGCGCCAGCCTTGGACCAACAGGAGTTCTGGATCTGATCGCTATCTGGGTGAGGACTCACAGATGCTCAAGCAGCACTGCGTTCCAAAAAGCGAAAGAAAAAGTTTTTGAAAGATTTCAAAGTCTATGGCTGATAAAGGGCACAGCCAGAGACTCCCTTCAGTGCCGAGTTGAAAGTGAAGGAACTTAGACAGGGTTAGCCAGGAAGCCAGAGAAGCAACTGGAAGGTCAGGCTCTGACCGAAAACAGCGCCTTCTATGCTGGAACTACATGCAATTTTGGGTGTCAGCGCTACCAGTGCCCCACCTTGTCCGTGAGATTCAGACACTGGGATTGAAATATCAAGTGTTTCTGGAGGATGTACCGAGGGGGAAGATGGAGACAATTTTTGAGGATGCAAGATGGAGCGTGGTGATAGCACCAGCAGTCCGTAAACCCCCAACCAGCCAGGATCTTTTTGAGACCCAAGAAGTACAGTCCCGCGCTTCCCAAGCGAGAGCCCAGGACAGTGAAGCGAATGGAGCGACCTCCGGTAATGTCCCTTCATTCTGTACCCAAACACGGATTAAAACAAGACGTGTTGTTTTAGATCGCATTGACACCAGGGCTTTGCTCAGTCGCAGCCATTACTGTTAAAGGGAAACATTTCGTTAACATGTCTGGGGATGGAGCGAAAATCCTCCAAATGTATCTCCTGAATCGATCGTGAGGAACTCCAAAACCTTATGCTATAGAGACAATTTCTGGCCAAGACAGCCTTCTCCGGTCCCCATAGTAGGTAACTTTTTCAACGCCATGCATTTTGGGCAAGACATTGGTACTCGCAGGCCATTGGAAGGCATTGCACTGAAGCGATTGCATTAAACAAACGATCTGCCTCGCGGTGGCTATTGTCAGAGAGAGATATCAATCCTTGTTACCTTGTAGAACATTCAGGAATGTAATAGGGGGTAGACATGGCGATTTGCTTACTGGCCAGAGCGGGGGGATGGGAGGAGGATAGCGACGAGTTCCAGCGTCTGGCAAGAGGATTCTTCCCTGCTCCAGCAACGCGCTGCGGGGGGTGTGTAGGTGACACCCCTAGCAGCATCTTATACAAGGAGCCATGCGTGTTGTGGATGTGAAAAGAGGGGGGTTTTGGGCTTTGCAGGTTCCTCTTATAGGACAAAGGCTATCATATAGGATCACTGTGTATATGAACGGCGGCGAAGTCACAATTTTTAAACCTCACTTACCATCGTGCGTGAGTACGGTGGCCGTACCTGCGTCTGTTGTGTGTGCCACACAAGTCACCAGAACTGAATATTGTAAAACAGATACAAACATGCGACCGTTGTATAAGATCACATGTGCTCTGTAAGGTGGTAGTGTTCTATGTGAAGAGTACTGTCATTGCTCTGTTAAAAGTATCTGTTCCATACTTATCACCCTGGTATTGCTTCCCATGCAGCTGGCACATTTCTCTGAAGTCCCTATGCCATCACGAGGCGTGCTGTGATACGGCGGAGGAGAGGAAGACGCGAGATGAAATGTTCACAGAAATTATTGAAGTAACACGCAATGAGAGGATAACCGAATGATTGAAGGATGTGCGTAGCAAAGACAGGAAAGAGCCAGGAACGATCTGAGAGGGCTGAGGCAGGAAGACCATCCGTGTGGAGAGAAGCAACGCTGGAGTCTGCTGCGTTTCAAACTTGAAATCCTCCAACGCATGGTGGACGCTTTCAGGAAGAGCAGCACAGAGCAGAGTGCCACTCAGCCTGTATAACTCCCTGCAGCCCAGTCCCATATCTCCCTCACCCAGACGTGTAAGAAGGTGGTGGAAGGCTTTCTGACCCGCCTATCCTCCACACCCCGTGCAGAGTTCAGGAAAAGGCTCGTAATTACGCAAACAATGTGCCTTGTACCTTTCCCTTCCCCCTCCTTCCCAAAGCACAGCAGTCAGGACACCTTCCTAATTCTGCCTTTTTTATAGTTCCTTTGTAATACAGAATACATCGACAGGGGAGGGTGGGTTGCTTGACAGGGTAAATCTAGTAAGGAAAACTCATGATTTTTAACAGATGATAATTACTTTAATAATAATAAATGATTTTGTAAACGAACTGTAGAATTATTTTCCTTCGCCAACAACTGTATGAAAAGGGGAGGGTGGGTTGCTTACACTAGATAAGTCCACAAGTAGCGGAGGGTTCATTCAAGGGAAGCAAACAAGTCACACCGTACCTGGGCCGTGCTGACACTCGTTTCAAGGCTTCGTCTGATGCCGGCAGCGCCTCCAGGGTGGCTCTTCTAATCCCTGGTCTCTGGCTGCTCGTACTCAGCGCCAGGTGATTTCCCTCAGCCTCCCACCCAGCATAAATGTCCCCCTTAGTCTCACAAAAGATTGTGGAGCACACAGCAAGCAGCAATAGCAAGCGGACATTGCGTTTAGGCTGAGGTTGACGAAGTAAGTAATGATCGCCAGCGCCGCTTTAAAACGGCCAATGCACATATCTACCACCATCGGCACTTGCTCAGCCTGTAGTTGAACGCTCCTGACCACTGTACCAGGCTGCCAGTGTATGGCTTCATGAGCCATGCATCAAGGGGAGGCTGGGCTCCCATGGTGGAACTATAGGCTTTGCAATTCCAACGGTTATTTTGTCTGGGAAGTAATTCCCTTGCTGCACCGTTTAAACAGAGCTATGCTCCTGAAGACGCGAGCGTCAATGAACCCTTCCTGCCATCCCACGTGGATGTGGGTGAAACTCCCTTGTGTCCACCAGTGCTTGCAGCAACCATTGAAAGTTACCCTTGCGTTCAACAGTACTGGTGCCCCTGGTGTTCTGGGCCAAGATAGGATATGGGTCCATCTAGTGGCCCCACCACAGTTCGGAAAACCCATTGCAGCAAAGGCCATCCACTATCACCTGCACGTTTCCAAGTCACAACTTTCGTGCAGCAGCTTTAACGATTGCTTTGGTCTACTTAGCATCACTGCAGCCCCACAGTAGATTTGCCCACTCCAAAGTGATTTCTGATGACCGTAGCTGGTTGGCGTTGCAAGCTTCCAGAGGCTATTGCCAATCGCTTCTCCCGTGAGGGCTGCTCTCATTTTTGTAATACGGCGTTTCAGGGCAGGGGAAAGGCATGTCACAAAGTTCTAAGAAAGTGCTCTTACCATCGAAAGTTTCGCAGCCCTGCGAATCGTCCACACCGTTCAAACAATGCGGTCCCACCAGTCTGTGCTGTTTCCCGTGCCCAAATCCGGCGTTCAATGTGTAGTAGATGCCCGTTAAACGCAGCTAGCCCTCCAAACACACTGGGGCCAGCGGTTATGGAGAATTCTGCCTCCATCTCGTCATCGCTGTCTCCTCAGCGCGCTCAGCAATACTGCCTCCTCCTCCTCCTGCCTTTGCAGTATTGTTCAGTATAGTCGCACGAGAGTACGCGAGGTGGTGAACAACGGTCAGGAAACTTTGTGATCTCGGGTCATGATTGCTGTGCTCTGGCGTTTGCTTCAATGACACTCCGCGAAAAAAGGCGCAAAAGGGTTGTCTGCTGCCTTCACAAGGAGGGTGAGCTGTAACCCAGCCCCACCCGGGGCAATGTTCTGCCCCATCAGGCACTGTGCTTCAACACGGAAGTGGGAACTATGGGATAGCTGAGAACAGCTACCCACAGTGCACCGTCCTGAAATCGAGGTAGCTCTGACCATGGAATAAGCAATCGATTTTTCTTGATCGCACTGTGGACGCGCAAAACCGATTTACTACATCGGTTTTGTAACATCGTTTAAACTACTTCGAAATAATCGTGCAGTGTAACGTACCCCAAGTGTGGTGTTTATATGTCCACTTAAATCCCGACAGTGGGTTCATCTTTTGATTCATACCATAATCTGTGTTCCTCAACTTGGATACCCTGTTTGGTTAGTGAAATATTAATGGAGTGAGATGGTGTATACTGTATAAGAGTGCATGTGATATTCTCTATAAGAGGGAATTTTTCTTCACATGCAAAGTTTACTGTAACAGGACAATATCTTTGTGTATAAACAACAGTTCTATTGACTTGAGTGACCAGGAAACACTCTGGTCCTTGCTTACCACGAGTGTAACAAATGCCTGGAAGCAACATATAATCCACATTAGGTCCCCATTTAGGCACAAAATAGAGGGTTTTTCGGGGCCGCTCATTTGGATCTGAAGTTATGTTTACAAAGGTGATATATACTGTTCCAAAGGTATTCCATTCTATTACTCGTTCGTACATATCACCTTGCATCCACAGGAACAATTTAGTGGCACAATAGGAGTACAAATCGCTAGAGAGAGAAGGTCTGGGCCATTGTAATATGGTGGAGGTGGTGTGTGTGGGTATCTCCGAGACTTGGTGGGGCCTTCGGGTGGGCTCACTATGGTGAGGAGTGGCATGAATTGGAAGGAGAGGGGTTGTGGGGGGAACATGGAAGGCTGCCAAGTTATCTAATAGCTCAGGGATAGTAAGGCACGGCCATGGAACCTGGCCTATTTGACAGGTCCCCGTACTGGGAATAAAACCTAGAATCCATTTTATCCCACAAGACCACAATTCTTCCCCACATTTCCCTCCCTGCCACCACACTATTTATTGAGGCAGAAAGCCCAAACCGAGGGATGAAATCCTTTAACAGTTTCTTTGCTACAGTAATAGAATCTGCTTTTGCGCATGGGTATGCTTCTATCCATTTAGAGTACATGCAGACACAGACCAACACATACTCATACGAACAACACTTAGGTAAACTTATAAAGTCGATTTGGATGTTGACAAAGGGTCCCCAAGGAGGTGGGTGTGCCGCTTGGATAGTATGAATTGGTTGGCCCTGGTTATAAGCCATACAGATGGAACAAGAATGGCAATAGTGTTGGGCCAGACTGGAAAACTTCGGGGCGTACCAGTGTTTGGCCACTGACGCAATCATTCCCCATCAGCACCAGTACCTGCAGCCCCGGGTAATTTCCGTAAGGGCATAAGTTTAGTCTCCTGTTCCAGAGCCCAAGGAATGTCTAGTCCTAGATTGTCTAGTGTTTTCTTCATCTCACGCTCACGCACCCGTTTACGGGTGTGATTAGCTATTGAATCAAGGATTTCTTTATTCTCTGGAGACTGTAATGTTTCTTTTAGACTTTCGAATGCGCTCGATAATCGACGCAGTTCTTCCTCACAAGATATTTCTTGTTCTACACTAGTGTCCCTTTTTAGTTGGGAAACATACGTTTCAATGTTCTCCCGTAAATCCACAACGTTCTGTGGTTGTTCGGGAGTCAGCTCGGGGGTGGTATGCGAACTGGCTGCTCCAGAGGAGATCTGTGAATTTTCTGGAGTCGTTTGACAGGGGGAGGATCGGTCCCGGTTAGGAGTGGAAGTAGCAGAATCTATCTGTGAGCCCCCTTCTCCTGAACCTGTACTGTCAAGATCTTGTGGGTGATAAGGGGGAGGTCCATTAGAACGAGGCCATTGTCGGCATTCGATAAACAAATCGATTAAGTCGTCCGGAGGAGCCGACGGGGCTAGGTTTGTTTTCTTTTTCTGAGGGGGGGTACATGGTTTTGAGGGGCATAAGGGAACTACTGTTGATACAGGATTTAACATGTTGTTGGCACTATTTAATTTTTCCTGTGTGTTTTTCAATTGGGTTTGTAGTTTTTCCTGCGTATCTTTAAGGCTCCTAACCTTAGATTCCTGACGGCGTTTGTTAGTCTCGTCGTGCCATTCAAGGTACGCGTCAAATTGTCCGTGAGGTACAGCATTGGCGCGTAGGGTACCTCGAAGGTACTCAAGTCTGTCAGGGTCAAAACTTCCCTCTAAGGGAAAGCGTAACTTAGGGTCTTTCCAGGTATACCAATTCCATTTCTGCATATATTTACACGTCGACGATCCACGGTGCACATACATATAAGCAGCGGGGGTGCCTTTCGGTGGGGCAGAAATCCCTTTGGATTGCCCAGCCCCCATTACTCAACACTCTTTTCAAGCCACGCACACACAATAACGGGAGCCCACACCGTGCACCCCAGCGTTAGAGCCCCTCACCAAGGCTTGCCAGCTGGGGAAGCATCACAGTCACAACAAACTCACTCAGGCTGAGCTGTGGGGCTTGCTTTCGAGACACTCCCGGTCACGAGCTTTTGCTTCGCAGGAGGTTCAGGGCGTCTTCCCACAGCTTTCACTCACTCCAGCCGCTTGGCCTTCACACGATCATACAGACACCATTCTGACACAAAATCCTGGGTGTACCCCGTCCTTATTGGACAGGCCTACCCCGGGGAGCCGGCTATCGGGAACGGGAACTGCAAGACTCTAGAGTGATTACTGCGACCTATGGTCCAGTGTACCTTACCGGGAACCGAGAACCTTTGGCTGTACAGCTCAGGAATAGACAGACAGACAAATCTTGGAACTCGGAAACTTTCTTGAATTCTACCGATTTACAGACATAGGACACACAAAATCTTACTGACATACATAACACAAGGGCGTCAGGTCTGCCTGATGGCTAATATGTTCGAATCCAGCTTGTGACTTACCCAAACCAGAGCCTACGGACCACGCCTTTACCAACCCCATAGAGATTTCAAAAGGTCTCTTACCTCTCGGTGGGCCCGGGGTTGGGAAGGGTCGTCCACGGTCCTCTGATCCAGGCAAGCCCTCTTGTGGATTCCCGGCCAATGCACCAAATTGTCGGGGAAAAGAAGACCACCTCTGTGATTTGATCAGACAGCCTGAGGCACCTTTATTGA